>NW_006284839.1:2814270-2823812 GCF_000327345.1 Myotis davidii | reverse complement strand
TAAATTCTTTTGTAAAGATCTTTTATTGATTTTCCAGAGAGAGAGAGGGAGGGAGGAAGAGGGAGAGAGCAAAACATCGATTGGCCACCCCCTGCACACCTCCCACCAGGGATCAAACCCATAACCTGGGTATGTGCCCTGACCAGGAATCAAACCGGTGACCCTGGGTGCATGGGACGATGCCAAACCAACTGAGCCACATTGGTCAGGGCACATCTTCTCTTTCCTGATGCATCCTGACCTTGAAATTTTCCCTCTCCCTTCTAAAGCCTGTTTCTTAATCCATACCATGTGACATACCTATATTCTTCCCAAACCTGGTGCCTCATCACATGAAAACTCAGCAGGGACCCATCTGGGCCTCAGTTGGTGAGTGGGCAGCCCCACAGCAGGGGAGCAAGCAAACAATGCAAGCATTTCATTGCAAACTGAGAAAAGTGCTAAGAAACTGGCCGAGAGAATCCTGATAGAGAGAGTAAAGGTAGAGAGCAATTTCAGTGAGGTTTTCTGGAAAGGCCTAGCTGAGGAGGGTAAAATAAACGGACATCTGAGAGATGAAAAGAGCCGGGGACAGGAGGATCCAAACTGAGGGCACAGCACAGGGGATGTCTCTGGGGGAGGAAATGACTTGTGAACTAAAGAAACTCAAAGTCTATGCACCACTCCAGTCCAGCCCCTGGACTGGAAGATAACCCACCCTGCGTAACAACTACAAGGTCAGCGCTGTCAGAGTTCTCCAGGTTGCCAGTCCAAGGGGTGCTTTCATTGAGCAGCTCCCCAACCTGAGAGTACCCCCTCTGTGTACTGCCTACCATTGAGAAAGGATGGGCTCAAGAAATAGTTTCCCGCTGCCACGATGTTTGCATACTAGACTTGCATCCAAAATGGTGAAGATCCTGGTGCTGCTACTGCTGATTATAGCCAATAGCTAACATTTATTGATCTACTATGTGCCAGGATCTGTGCAACATACTTTATAAATACAATCTGATATAATCCTCACAAGCATGCATCCTTATCGCAGAGCCAGTCAGGGGTGTCTTGAGAATATCTGTGAGAGAAAGAGGTCAGGAAAGGTCAGATTTTTCTTTTCAGTACATTTGTCATCGTGGCATGACAGATTGGGTGCCAAAGAATGTTTGTGCTACAGAAGTATTATGTTAGAAGTAAAATACAGGGATGTTCAAGCATGTCCTTGAACGGGGCTTGGGAACACATGGTTTAAAAGCAAACACACTGCTTCCAGCATTCTCCAAACAAGAACCCCCAAATCTGTCAGCTAATGGAAATGCCATATAAAATAAATAGGGCCCTAACCGGTTTGGCTCAGTGGAGAGAGCGTCAGCCTGCGGACTCAAGGGTCCCAGGTTCGATTCTGGTCAAGGGCTAAAATAAAATAAAATAAAATATAGTTTATAAAATAAATAGGGCTTTCTTTTTTAAAAAATATATTTTTATTGATTTCAGAGAGGAAAAGAGAGGGAGAGAGAGAGAGATAGAAACATCAATGATGAGAGAGAATCATTGATTGGCTGCCTCCTGCACACCCCCTACTGGGGATTGAGCCCACAATCCAGGCCTGTGCCCTGACCTGAAATCGAACCATGACCTCCTGGTTCATAGGTTAATGCTGAACCAGTGAAGCCATGCCAGCCAGGCAGTAGGGCTTTCTTAAAGGGAAGTTCTTATAGTCCTCGAGTCTGGAAGGCAGAGAAAAGGGGCCACATTTTCTTTCCTATAAGGAATATGTATGAGGGAGGATCTCAGACTGCCTTAGCCACCTCTAGTCTTTTTCTAGTCCAATCTATTTTCTACACTGCAGCCAGGACATTTTTATAATTCCTTTTAAATTATCTAAATTTCCCTATAAAAATACACTTACCTTCCTTCTTCATTCCCAGGCATTGCACCAGGCAGCACAGCTTTGAACCCCTAGAGAATGCTCTTCTCAAAGTGCACCCCAGGGCTTCTCTGGGGCCCACGCAGCCCCTGAGAACTTACCTCGCTGTCTTGGCCATTCGATGGCACTGACCTCAGGATGCTTACAACTCTCCCTCCATTCTCTCTTTAACCTTGGATTGGCCTGCTGCTTTCGGTTTTTCCTCCACACTCGGCACTTGCCTCATGTTGGTTAATAACTCCTCCCGCTTTAGTTTAGGTGTAAAGTTCCACACAGACAGTGACCCCACCCTGCCACCCAGCTCACCCTGAAGTGCAAGTGAGACATGATCCTGTAGAATTCATTTTTTAATTTTTTCAGGCATGAGCATTTAGGATATTGTCTTTAAGAATGATCTTTTTGTGTGAGCAAAAGCCACTATTAGTGAGGAGAAATTTAGTGTGGTCTCTAGAGAAGCTATGAAATCAACAATGCACAACAAAAAGCCCACTTTCAGCTCTGGTCTCGGGCACAGAAGCCTGGACCTTCACCTCTCTGCATCCTACCTTTGTTGTCTGCCAAGTCCTTGAGTGTTTTAGGAAGAAACTACCTTCCACTTGCACATAAATCCTTCTTAAGTGTGTGTAATGAATTTGGTCAAGAGACCAAAGCAATGTCATTATCTTCCAAAAGATCATTTGCCTAGTTTGAATCAATCAGGTACTGAATTGTACCTGCTTGTGTTTTGTTTTGGTTTTAATTTAGAAATGACTAATGTCCAAAGACTTGATAAAACACAAGGAACAGAAAAGGAGGCTAGGGTTTATTGTGTAACTTCTTTTGGACATATGCACACTGCACTAGGTATGTTACACAGTTTAACCCTCTGTCTCAAGTTCATGAGTCTCAGCTATTCCACAGAAGAGCATAAAGTTCTCTGGGTTCCACTAGAGAAATTCTATTTGCCTTCTGCAGTAAGTTCTTTGCAGGTATGTCTGTCTTGTTCGCCATTATATTCCCAATGTTAGACACATTGAGAAACACTAAATATTTTCTTAAATTAGTGTTTTTTATTGAAAAACAATATACAATGTAGAAATTTTAAATACCATATAATTATATGGCTTAAAGTGATAGTTTCCTCAAAATTACCCCTCAACCCTACAAGATAATCACTGTTAATAGTTGAGTGGATTCGTGATTAATTTGCACACTGGCCCCTCCTACTTCTTGGTCTAACATAAATGTTTTCTCTTCCTCTTGCCTGGCTCTCACTTTATCATGCTTCTCTCTATAGTGGGCGTTTGCCCCCTGTATCTGTTTAGTGCCACCATTTTCCTGGGTAATGTTCCTCTCTCACCTGAATCATGCAGTCTTGATTAAATGCCAATCCCCTCCAATGGTCGGCAAACTGCGGTTCGTGAGCCACGTGCGGCTCTTTGGCCCCTTGAGTGTGGCTCTTTCACAAAATACCAACTTCTGCGCATGGGCAACAAAGTTTCAATCGTTCTGTAGGTGCACGCCTGCACGTGGTATTTTGTAGAAGAGCCACACTCAAGGGGCCAAAGAGCCGCATGTCGCTCACGAGCTGCAGTTTGCCAACAACTGCCCTAGGCGCAGTGACTGGCCTAGACTAGTTGTGTGGCTCTCTCTGAATGCATGACCATGGCCATGAGAAGAGAAGAGGACCAGACCTATTTCATGGTACAGGACATCCAGAGAAAGTTCCTGACCACAAAATAGAAGTGGCCTATTCATCAAACCAGCCAGACTCTTATAAAGGTCAAACTTCACAATGGAGTCAAGACAGTCTCTTCAATAAATGGTGTTGGGAAAACTGGTCAGATACGTGCAAAAAAAATGAAACTAGATCACCAACTTACACCGTACACAATAATAAACTCAAAGTGGATAGAAGACTTAAACATAAGATGGGAAACCATAAAAATCTTAGGAGAATCCATAGGCAGCCAAATATCAGACATATGTTATAGCAATATCTTTACTGATACAGCTCCTAGGGCAATAGAAACTAAGGAGAAAATAAACAAATGGGACTACATCAAAATAAAAAGCTTCTGCACAGCGAAAGAGACCATCAACAAAATAACAAGAAAGCCCACTGCATGGGAGAACATGTTTGCCAATGTTATCTCCAGTGAACTGCCATGTGACCCAGTGATCCCACTCCTGGGAATATATCCTAAAAACCCCAAAACACAAATCAGGAAGAATATATGTACTCTTATGTTCATAGCAGTGTTATTTACAATAGCTAAGATTTGGAAACAGTATAAATGTCCATCAGCAGATGAGTGGATTAGGAAACTGTGGTACATCTACACAATGGAATACTACGTTGCTGTAAAAAAAAGAAGGAACTCCTACCATTTGCAACAGCATGGATGGAACTAGAGAGCATTATGCTAAGCGAAATAAGCCAGTCATAGAAAGATAATATGACATGATCGCACTCATTTGTGGAATATAATGAACACCATAAACTGATAATCAAAAAATAGGTTCAGAGACAGAAGTATCAGACAGACTGTCAAACCTCAGAGGGAAGATAGAGGAGGGAGAGGGTGGTAAGAGATCAACCAAAGGACTTGTATGCATGCATATGAGCATAACCAATGGATACAGACACTGGGGCGGTAGGGGCATGTCCTCGGGGGTGGGAGTGGCTGGGAAGGGGTCGATAAGGGAAAAAGGAGACATATGTAATACCTTAAACAATAATAATAATAATAGTCAAACTTCAACCACCTCAAGCCCATTGGAAGGTGTTATTCAAGTCTTCAGAGAAACAGATTGCAGAGATAGCCTCCTCCACTACTGTGCCCGCCTGGTGGAACTGTGATCTGGATTTGTAGAAATATTTGGTGCCTTGTAACACATCAGTATGTTCCTGATGAAAATAGAGCACTTACCAACCACAAGACAACATTAGTAGGATTTCACTTCTTTTCTGATTTCCTGTCAACTCTTTCTGGGTACCCTGGGCAGAGATGACTGCGGTCAACTGCCTCCAACAGAAAACATCCATTTCCTCTGTCACCAATTCCAAAGACTACCACCACCAACATTCAATATCGAGGCAGCAGCATCTCATAGAAGAACATATCCTTGTTTGGGGAAAAATTTAAATGTGCAATAGATAAAGTAATAGGGGTGGCTCAAAGCAATAGTATTGACAACTACATATTTTACCACTAATAACTACAAAATATATTTTCTATCTAAGAAAAGATTCCCCCTTTCCACTATTTCTCAAAATAATTGTTCCATAAACTGAGGCCAGTAGATCATAAAATGAGAATGTACAGCTGGATGAAATCTTGAATCTGGCGCAGAGTCCTGTCCTTAAAAGCCCAGGTAGCATTCTTCACTGAGTGTTCTCCCCTCCCTGGGATGCAGTCCCTCTCTAGTTGCACAGGACTGGAAGACACGCCCCATATGGGGTGGCCTCGGCTTCTGCAGTTCATTTCATTCTCACCCCTGGGACTGTGCTCCCAAATTTTACATCTGTGAGTATCCGTAGAGCTTATTTGACAAGAGGCTGAGAGAAGGAAACGATTTCATAGAATAATAGTGAGTGCAGAGCCCTTGAGTTCAACTCATTAAGACTGACTTAATCAAGAGCAGAAAAGAAATTGAGAGGAAAAACAAAGGTGCTCAAAACACCAGCACTGTTTCCATTTTCTTGAGGAAACAGAGCCCAAATTAAACAGCTAGTGTGGCCTTTTCCTTGTCAAGATGAAAAAGTTAAACACCTAACCAGAGGTGGCATTATTTCTCATAGAGAGGCAGGTGTCATCATGATTAAAAGCCTAGTGCAGGGGTCCTCAAACTTTTTAAACAGGGGGCCAGTTCACTGTCCCTCAGACTGTTGGAGGGCCGGACTATAGTTTAAAAAAAAAAAAACTATGAACAAATTCCTATGCACACTGCTCATATCTTATTTTGAAGTAAAAAAACAAAACGGGAACAAATACAATATTTGTATTTGCATGTGGCCCGCGGGCAGTAGTTTGAGGACCCCTGGCCTAGTTCCACCACCTACCTGCTGTGAGACTTTCAGCAAGTGGCTTAACCTCTCCATTCCTCAACTCCCTCATTTTTATAATGGAGGTACTACAGCTTCAGTGCACAGACTAGCTTAAGTAACAAAAAAATATGCAAAAAAAAATATTTGGAGCCTTTTTCCAAACCAGTTTACCACCTGCAAAGCATAGCAACAAGGAGTTGACTCTTAAAATCATTTGGAGTGTTTGTTACACAAATGCTCTTTGGGAATTTAAGAGAAACTGCTGGTCAAGATCAAGCAGGTTTACAATGAAGTTGTTTTTACTAAAATTTTAGTTTTTTCAGGTTGAGTACATCATAGGAAACCTCGTGTCAGATCAACCTGTAAGTCTACTGTCTCAAAATTTGTTCTCATTTCTCACTGCTTCCTCTCTTCACAACCCTCACCCTCCTGCTATCTCTCTCAGGGTTCTTGTCTCAAAAAAAAAAAAAAAAAAATGGCTGCAGAATAGAAAATCAGCTCTTAAAAAAACCTGTAAGAAGTTTTTAGTGTGGATTTTCTTTCAGATAATTATATTATTTTCATTAAGCATGAGTTGGTAAGTGTCAAAATAAAAAGTAACAGAATAGGGGTAAATGCTATGAGCAATAAACAACTTGATCCATGAAAAGTATCCGTGCTCAGCCAATAGAAAGCACTATATAAGTGTTTATTATTATTATAATATGGATCATTCCAACAAGAAATACTCTGTCATATTCCCAACAATAAGTTTATGTTTAGTTAAAATGCAAGAGCTTATTCCTGTGAAATATTTAATCATGAATATACATTTTTTGCCTCTGAGGAAGTGTAAATTGTCGTGAGCACAATTCCATTTTGTAAAACAAATAGGACTGGTGAAACATTGAACTACTGGAACACTGGCCCAAGGCAGCCTTGCCCCGTTGTCCAGGCTCTCCACAGATGCTCACAGAGGCGCCTATGTTCAGGCGAGGACTAGCCTTTTATAGGAGAATAAACACGGACCTTTGAGTCAGGTTGATCTAGGTTCAAAACTGATTGTTCTCCCTCTTATTCGCTGTAAAAAATGTAGCCTTGTTCCTTCGCTTCTTTAAACACATGGGGTTGGAGGTCAAGCTGCCTGGATTCAAACCTCAGCTTCCCTTCTAGCTCCTATCTTTTACAAATTGCTGGACCTCTTAGATCTTGGTTTTTTTCATCTGTGAAATGGGTATTAGTACCTTGTTCACAGGGCTGCCTGAGGGTTAGGTGAAACTTCGTGTAAATGCTTCAGTGTACTAGTTTTCCTATGTGTCTGGCACATAGGAAATGCTCAGGAAAACAGTAGTTGTTATGAAGTTTCAATAATGCAACATCTATAAATACCTGAACACATAGCCTTGATTGGCAAATTGGTGCTTGACTTATCTCTGAGAAACCCTTAAAGGAAGGAAGGTCATGTTTATCAAGTGGCTTCTCAGGTCAGTCACGAAACTAGGGCTTTTACATGTATTGTCTCCTATCAAATAAAATATATGAGGTGATCACACTATTCTGTATGTGGGGCAGACATTGAGGTTCGTGGAATTCACTTTCTCGGAGCACTAACAGTTAGTATGCACTAGAGTAGTGATGGCGAACCTTTTGAGCTCGGCGTGTCAGCATTTTGAAAAACCCTAACTTAACTCTGGTGCTGTGTCACATGTAGAAATTTTTTGATATTTGCAACCATAGTAAAACAAAGACTTATACTTTTGATATTTATTTTATATATTTAAACGCCATTTAACAAAGAAAAATCAACCAAAAAAATGAGTTCGCGTGTCACCTCTGCCACGCATGTCATAGGTTCGCCATCACTACACTAGAGTAAGAATTCAGACTCCAATGTGAATGTTCTTTGGCCATATTACACTGCTTCCTAAATTTTGAGGTTTCAAGGAGAAGAGAAGGGCAGTTCTGTTTCTTCATCCAGCTCTCCTACATGGTTGTGAAAAGGGAACCTGACTTCGCTTCACCACCCCTAGGTTCCCCTACTTGGTTCCTCTCTGTGGTACTCAGAGAAAGTAGCCCTGCTGGGTCTGAAATGAGAAATCAAGCACTTCTGGGCCTCACCTCCTGCCCTATTGTTTCTCTCATTGACAGTCTAAAAGCAGATTGTCAATAAGTCACAAAGCAGACAGGTGCCTGTGGTCAGCAATGGAACACCTATTTTTATCAGGGAACAAGGCGGAGATTTTTTTTGACCATCAAATATACCTTTGACTGTGTGTGCCAAAGCATTCCATATAAACTGCGTCGAGAAATGTGAGCCACAATGTCATTTTAACGCATGACTCATACAAAATAATTTGTCCACCTCCTTCTAGTGATGAAGAAAATATGACCCTAGCCATAACTGAGCGAAATATTTAAATACATTTCTCTGTCCTGGTAGAACAAGTTACATAATATGCCTACGATAAAGGTAATTTTGGGACAACATGTCAGATAATATCTCAGTCTAGGAAGATGATGATTGCGCTGTGCTCTGCACTGATCTAATTGCATATGTGATATGTCAGTCAGTCCTGGGAAGCATGTTTTATGAGACACTAAAATTGAAAAAAATCCAGAGTCAAGCAGTAAAGAGGCCGAGTGGCTTTTAGAAGGAACAGAGAAGAAAGAGAGGAGCCTCAAAAGGAATATGTCTCCTGTCCCCAAATATCTGATGGATTGGACTGTCAGAGAGCGGAGAGACATGGCATACTGTGTGTTACTCCAAGAGGAAGAGCTAAGATCAGAGTAGAGGTCTCAAGAGTAGTTAATCTTAGAGAATTGTTGTCTCAGAGTAAGGATTCCTTCTGTACTTCTTGGAAGAATGCTAACCATCACACCCAACCGAGATGTAAGAGACAACCTGCTCAGCATTGAGCTGCCTGGCACTCCTTGCACTCTCTCTCAAGTCATGAACCCACTGTGCTCTAAGGTCCCTTCTAATTCACGTATCTCCCATGCCTGGCTCCCCCATGGCTCCACGCTGCCACCTCTGCCCTGCCCAGCCTCTACGATGGCCACAGAAGGAGGGACAGGCGGATGAAGTGTCCAAGGAGGCCCAGCAGAAGCATAGCCTCTCCACACAGTTTAATGTGTCTTGACAAAAGTTCCCCAGCCTTTGTCCTTTCCAAATGCTGTTACCAAGGAAACTGCTTGTATGTATCAGAGGAGACAACCCATACATGAAATTGTGGCCACTTTGTTCTAAGAACAAAATGACTTGAATGATCAGAGCTAAGTGGGTCCTCTGAAGACCAAAAAAAAAAAAGTGCATGTATGTATATAAAGTCTCTACCTTCAAGTTCCACCATCAGAAATGTATTCCATCAGGCTATGCCAGTGATGGCGAACCTTTTGAGCTTGGCATGTCAGCATTTTGAAAATCCCTAACTTAACTCTGGTGCCGTGTCACATATAGAAATATTTTTGATATTTGCAACCATAGTAAAACAAAGACTTATATTTTTGATATTTATTTTATACTAGGGGCCCGGTGCACGAAATTCGTACACTTGGTGTGAGTCTGTCTGTGTGTGTGGGGGGGGAGTGTCCCTCAGCCCCGCCTGCCCCCTCTCACATACTGAGAGCCATCAG
>NW_006284839.1:2808845-2813949 GCF_000327345.1 Myotis davidii | reverse complement strand
ATGCAAATTACCCGCCATCTTGTTGGCAGTTAACTGCCAATCTTGTTTGGCAGTTAACTGCCAATCTTAGTTGGCAGTTAATTTGCATATAGCCCTGATTAGCCAATGAAAAGGTAGCATCGTACACCGATTACCATTTTTCTCTTTTATTAGTGTAGATATTTAAATGCCATTTAACAAAGAAAAATCAACCAAAAAAATGAGTTCGTGTGTCACCTCTGACACGCGTGTCATAGGTTCGCCATCACTGGGCTATGCTAATGCTTCTGTTACAATTAATAAGAAATTAAGTCACAAACACCAATGGACTAAATTTATCATGCCTATTCTAATGTGAATATAGTCAAAATAGGATAATGGCTAGGAGTATGGATTTAAAAGTGAAATCTCCTTGATTTCAAGTTTGGGTTCTTCCACTTAATAGCTGTGTGGCTTTGCCTTTGGCAAGTGCCCAAAGCTCTCTGCCACCAGGTTCATCATCTGTGAAATAGAGATAAAAATAATGCATACCTCTTTGAATTGCTGGATAAATAAATGAGTTAATACATATGAAGTTCTTAGAATGTACCTGGTACTCAGAAAGCTATTTAAGTGTTAGCTATTGTTGTGATGGTGAAAATGATGACAGTGACAGGGACTAGGAAGTGTTGAAGATTTTTGCCTGGGTGCATAGGCAAGTAAGTCAAAGAAAAAGGAGTTGACATTAATTGAATATCTATCTGCTCAGTAAGATGCCATTAGAGACTTTAGAGACTTGATTATCAAGAGGAGACAGAAACTTTGGGGATGACAGGATCTTGGGACATTTTCTGAATCTTAGGACTCCTAACAAGAAATGATGGAAGAGTGATCATGGGCATCTCCAGGCTAGCTCCAAAAATGTCTCTTTTCAGGATGAAAGAAAGAGAAACATAATAGTTATTTTCCCTAGAACAAGCTTTTGCTACTCCCTCTCAATTTTCCCCGCTCATGACTTATTAACCCCTCAGCATATGCTGGCAGGTGAGTGGGTGGTGCTAGGAGCGGTGGGAAAAGATGGCCTCCTGGTAAGCTCCTCCCTCCCTTCTATATTTTCCTCATATGCATTTGCTGTGTGGTACCTCAACTGCCTCACATGGGCTTTATAAGTATTCTGGTGCTTGTAGAAAATCAGATCAGACAAATATAGCAGTTGTAGAGTTCCTACCTACATATCAACATGTATTAGCCAACAATGTGTCTCATTCATCCTCTGGTGATGCTGTCTGGGGGAGAAGAAAATACAGGACAGAGACTGTTGCAATGCTTAGCCCTGGAGCAGCTTAGATTTCCAAACTTAATTGCTGAGCAAAGGGGCCCTCAGATTCTCTGCCTTCACGTTCTTTTATTAGAAGCTTTCGTTTCTCTCCTCTAAACTGAAGGCTGCCAATGTGCCCCCTGTGGGTCATCTCACCAGCCCCTTTCTACGCGGGAATACTAGTGTGGTTTTCGGCACTTATTGAGAAAACGGCAACGTGAGTCCTGACAGGCTCTCCTCACCTCAACAAGGAAGGATCTCTACCACCAAAGTCCCCAATGCTCTGTTTAGTGGTGTGGTGGCTTCTGAGGTGGCTGCTCCCTTGAGTCAGACAGGGATGTGAGGAAAATAGACATCAAGGTTTTACCCTGTACAATGAGGTCTCCCTCCTTTCTTTTACCTGATTGAAACCTATATACATGCCCATTATAACACCCATAGTCTTTTATACTTTCTGAATGATATGTCTCCCTCTATAAGACAATGAAATTTTGAGGAGGGAGCACAGATAACTTGTCTTATTCATCTATTTATCCAAAGTATTTATCTCAGTGTTGGACATATAGTAGGCCCTCAAAAAATCTGTTGGAATATTTTTATATTGTGAAGTTCATTCTGGAAAAGGCTGAGGGGAAAAATGTAATAGGCACTAGTTATTTATAGAAGGTAACACTGATATAAAAGAAATAAGACAACTTTGATTTTTTTTCATAGACAAGAAGGAAAAATCAAGTGTATTCAGGTGGCTCTCCAGAGAAAGAACCAATAGTGTGTGCGTATATGTATACATGTATGTGAATGTGAGATTACAAGGAATTGACTTAAGCAATGATTAAGGCTGTTTTAGTTTGAATCCAAAGGCATGAAGAAGCCAATGTTGCAGTTCAAAGGCAGGCTAGCAAGAATTCCCCCTCAGACCTTCAAATGATTGTTGTCCCTATGTGCTCTACTCAAACTATCCATAAATGTTAAGCTCAGCCAAGAATATCCTCACAGAAATACCCAGAATAATGTTTGACAATATCTGGGCCCAGTCAAGTTGACACACAAAATTAATTATCATGTTAAGCTTATAAAGTCCAAATAAAATATCCCCCTCCTCTTACATTCATTCAACAAACACATAAACACCTACTATGGGCCAGCATTATGGGATTCTCTTTCTTCCATCTCCTTTCTCTCACAGGGTCTAACATTGCTCCCTGCCAAAGTGGTGACACCCATGTGGCAGCAGGGACAGTGAACTGGAGCTGCACAGGCATAATATAGAAAGGACCAGAAAGAAATTCCCTAGCCCAAACCCCTAGCAGGACCCTCCAGTCAGATTTTTACTTCTAGGCAATTCTGCTAGGCAGAGACTCTTTCCTTCCAGAGAAATCAGTGAGAGGCTCACTTGCAAAGGTTCTCGATCTTGGCTAGGCTTTGTGGCTGGGGCTAAAATATGGCGAGGATGAGAAACGCATTCTGACAATGAGCACTTGGTTCTATTAAGATGTCCAATTAGCCAGTGAAAAATCAGCCTGGTGCTGCTATGAATGACTCACTGTGGTTTGAGATTCAGTGGCCTGTGCATTTGTGTTAGCCTCTTGCTAGAATTATTCCCCCTCGATCTGTTTTTCTCCAGCCTGGGTGCTGCTGGTATTTCAACAAAAGAGCCAAATACCAACATCTGATTCAATTGTTTGGTCCTCTCACACCTGAGTTTATCACCAATTTTTCAAAGTAATGGGTAACATCATGTAGCTGGCTTATTGCACGGGGATAATATTGCAGACTCTTCATGAAATAAGTACGGATTCTCTGCTTATGAGAGGTACAAAAGGGGAAGCAGCCTGATTTAGGCCAAAAGGGCTGCAAAAAAAAAAAAAAAAAGATGCAGGGACATGTGCAAAAATCTTTCCTGGACCCCAGGGAGAGGAATCTAGTGCTTCTGGGGTCAAAGAAGGGGCATTTTACAGCGGGAGGTGGCCATGCCCAAAGCCTTCTCCCCAGTTCCTGTCTCTCAACTACTGCAATGAGGTCAATTCTGAGAATCTGGGCACTGGTGGAGGTAATATATCTGAGTGGTTTCAGAACGAGGGCCTTTGAGCAAAACAACCTGGGTGTGGATTTCAACATTGCCACTTCATACTTGCGTGACTGGCAAGTTATTTAACTTCTGATTTTTTTCCTCACAATTAAGAAAAGGGATCATGATAGTGCTTACCTGTTTTTAAAGTCATTATAAGTATATGACATTAAGCATGTGAAGAGGTAAGCACAGAGCTCAGCACATAGTAATACTCAATTAATGTAAATTATTCTTAATGTAAATGCACCTCCCAGAAGCACACCTATTTTAGATTATACGGTGACTCTCAGGAATTTATGTCCCAGCAGAGTCTAGGGTACTGGTCACGGGTACCTCATATTAGCTTAGTCACACCACACCCTGGGCTGGGGAGAAGTCAAGCTGGTAGCCATTAGGAACCTCATGCCCACATCACCCCCACACCACTAGCAGCAGGTGGGCCCAGCCTCCTGTGGTGGACTGAAGTCTGCCATGTGCCCGTGTCACCTGCTCTACCAGTTCCCAATCCCAATTACTCTCTCTAGCTCAGCACAAAGATGGGCTCCATGCCACAGCCAGTTCCCTGGAGGGCTTGACCCTTTCATCTAATTCCTGCAAACTCCTTTCCCCTGGAGACCAAGCCTATGATCAGCAGCATCCATCTCCAAGCCACGGCTCACAGCATTCCCTCAAATCAGACCTCTTCCCAAGTAGCCACTATCCCCAGCCTCCACAGGGCTATCATTTCTCAAACTTGTTCTTGTGCCCTCGTACAGGTCCCCATATCCCTCATGAAGACCAGGATCTAGCTTAAACCTGGCCCAGCAGTTGTTCCTCTTCAGTAAGAGGTCTGAGAGTGTCAGATAGTCCAGCTTACACCACGGATCTCATTCACCGTTGCTTCCAAAACACTCTACCCCTCAGCTGCCTGCAATTAAACCTTTGCCTGTCTTTTTAGCACATACTCAGTTTTTTCCTCTTGCTCCCACCTCTCCTCCTCCATATCGCCTTTGATGTTTCAGACTAATTTATGACCATTTGACATAGGTACGTCAAACATGAAAGTCAGTACACGACCCCATGGCAAGTGGACATTTCAGCAGAAACAGCATTCAGTACGTTGAATTTAATCCACTTTCTATGGTTTATAAATATTTCACAAACTTCTTTTGGCTTTTGCATTACATAAAAACTATAAGCTTCGGCATGTTTAAGTAATATCATAATAGAAGTAACCCAAGTCAACAATGAGGGTCTGAAAGTTTTATTTTTCATTTACTCAGTATCTCTATGTGCTTCTTTCATTTGTGCAGACGATGGGCGATGGCTTCTGAAATCCCAGGGAGGAGGCTAGCCATCAGCACTGCATTTCCCAGCAGAGAATCTGTCATCACCCTCATCATGAACTTCCTTAAAGACGATTTTCTTTCTATCTGAGCATGTGTGTCTTTTGTGTGTGACTTGAAGTTATTTATTGGCCAAAACGTTTCCCAGTGGGACACAAAGTTATAGGATGTTTACCTTGAGAAAGGACTGTTGAAATAACTTAACGGAGTGAGTCCCAAGCATAGGATGCATTTCACTCGGGGGTGACAGGGGCTAGCAGGGAGTCCATAGCCCAAGCTTTAAATAGCTAAACAGCAGTGGATCACATAGTGGGAGCATATGCTCTTCAATTTCCGTCCAGTCCTCTGATTGGTCTAGATAGAACAGCGGTTCTCAACCTTGGCTGCACATGAGAATCACCTGGGAATCTTTTTAAAATCCTGATTTCTGGG
>NW_006284839.1:2784557-2806933 GCF_000327345.1 Myotis davidii | reverse complement strand
TACCATTATTTTAATAAACCTGCATTTATATTGTAATTTATAGAACAAAGACCTAGTAAAATACTTAACAGCAATAGTTTTGTCATTACTACTATTTTAAAAAATTCCACAAATTTAATTCCTTAAAGCAAAAAAAGACCTGTTCACTTACCGCTCTGGAAGTCAGAATCCCCTGGGAAAACAGCAAGATGTTGACAGGGCTGACTCCTAGAAGCTCCCAGGAAGAACTTGGCTCTTCGGCGTCTAGAGGCCTCCTGTACCCCTCGGCTCGACTCCATCCTCACATCAACCCAACCGCCCTCTTCCATCTTCACGTCTACTACTGACCTCCGGCCTCTTGCTCCACTTTTAAGGATCCTCGTGATGACATTGGGCCCACCTGGGTAACCTGACCTTCTCATCTCAAGACCCTTAACTTAATCACGTCAGTCAAGTCCCTTTTGCCGTGTAAGATAACAATATTCACCGGTTTGGGGGATTAGGACATGAACATCTTTGGGGACCATTATTTTTTCTTCCACAATTACCAACATTTACTCTTTTTTTTTCTTTTTTAGTTAAGTCAAAAGTTTAAGATTAATTGGAAAGGGATCTTTTACTGTAATCACTTGAATCCAGTTTCCAATTAGTGTGTGGTTTTCCAGGGCTGGCTTTCACGGCGAAGTAATGACTTTTTCTTTCGGTTGGAAACTTTGTGGAGCATGTGGGTGCGTGGCTGTGGCATGGCTCTGGGTCACCGAGCAGCTTGGCTGAGCATCTGTGCAGGAACCACTGTGTTAAGTTATATTTAAAAATCGTTTCTTCCAAATGTTCAGAACAAGGCCAGGACTCAATAAGAAGTGGCCTTAAATATACTGCAGGAAAAAGGGGCGGGGGAGGGGGGAGGTAAAGATTATAAAATGCAGAGGGTGGTTCAGTTAATTCATTTAACATTAAATCATTTCATTAATAATGATCGAGGAAGCAAGACAATTAAAGGAGGAGAGAAAGGAATACCCACAGCTTCTTGACTGATGGCTGAATCAGTTAATCGTGTTCTGATTAGAAGTGTGTATAACAAGAAAATACATCTCCATATTCCTGCGAGTTTTCCAACCATGGAAAATAAGAGAAGCGCGGTGATAAAATGCCCTATGAATGGAGCTGGACATCAATAAAAATAAATAAATAAAAGGCATCTTAGCACTTTGGTTTTCTTCTTTCCTTCGTCTTGGTTAGAAGAGAAAACCTTAGCAAAATCTGAGTAGGGCAGCACATGCAGAAACCAATTTGCTCTTGTCATGTTTCTCGATTGAATTGGTAGTTGGAGAATATTCATTCACTTAATGCCCTGAGGAGAGATATACAGTCTTCTATCTCAATCTAATAAAAACCCCACAACTGTTGCTACACAGAGCTATGCATTTTGAAGGTTCAAATTGCTTTACCCTTTGCGACAGCATGGGTGGACCTGGAGAGTATAATGCTAAGCAAACTAAGCCAGTCAGAGAAAGACAAAGACCGTAGGAGCTCACTAATATGTGGAATCTAATGAACAAAATAAACTGATGGAACCAGAAGCATGGATATGAAACGTGGAACAGACTGGTGGGAGCCAGAGGGGAGGGGCATGTGAGTGCCTGGATAAAGGAGCTGAAGGGATTAGCTAAAGAACATATATGCATCCCCCCTGGACACGGACAATAGTGTGGTGAAGGCCAGAAGGGGAGGTGGGCAAAGGTGGGTGGGGGGTCGGGGAAGTCTGCAATAATGTCAACATTAAAAGTGTTTAATAAAAAAAAGAATCAAGTGAAATTGACAGGTACATTTGTAAAGAGAGTAATACTAGGGAATTCATGTTTACTAAATGTTTCTCTTTTTTTCACACTTGTTTCTAATAACATTTCAATGTGCATTCATCTCCTGGGAGGGCATTAACTAATACATCATGTTGCTTTATTAAAAAGCTGGAATACAGCTTATTTTAAAAAATAATCAAATGTGAAAACGTGTGTAAAATGCTTTGAAACAACCATACCTAATAAAATATTCTTATTGCCCTCATTAAAGTTTCTTTGTATCAGTAGGGAGAGAGAGGAAAAATACTTCTAAACTAGAAGTTCCTAAAACTTGCTGCAATGCTTCTCAAACTTTAATTTGCACAGAAAGCGCCAGAAGATCCTGTTATGTGCAGATTCTGATTCAGTGAGTCTGGGGAGGGAGGCCCATAGACTCTGTATTTCTTACAAACTGCTAAGTGATGTTGATGTTCCTATTCTTCCCCCTTTGAGTAGAGATGTCACGGAGAAATTTATAGAATTATATATCCCCAGGTAGGAGAGGTGGACAAAGGGGGCGGGGGGAGAGTTAATGGGGATGGAAATAGACTTTGCCTGGGATGATGGGCATATGATGTAGTGTGAAGATGTGTTTCACTGAATTGTACACTTGAAACCTTTGTGGTTTTGCCAACTAATGTCACCCCAATAAATTCAATTAAAAAACACATAGTCTGTGTTTCAAAATTCATGTTGAATAAAAAAAAGTACATTCATGGCCATGCATTCTATGTATGATTGGATGCTCACATTATGAGATATATGAGACCTGAAACCCACTGAGTCATCAACATACTCACCTCTTCCACCTAATTTTCCCTTCGGCCCATAAGCCAGACTGACAGATGGAATAACTTGCAATACTAAAATTCTCTCTTTCTCTCTATCCCTGTCTTCTTTCATTGCCAAGGGCTTAAACACTTACATTTACAAAAGTCAAATATGTACCTTCTGCTGCTCAGCTATACTGTGTGGGAAAGCACAACATGCCACCGCTTCCAGAGCAATCAGGGAAGTAGGAGTTCTGCAGTACTGGAAAGGATGCTAGACTAGGAGGCAGGGACTCCTGGCCTTGAGTCTTGATTCTTGCTATGTGACCAAACGCTATGTGACCTTGCTATGTGTCAAAATCCATTTGACGTCTCTGGAGCTACATCTCTTCACCTGTAAAATGGTTTTTGATCCTGAGAACTACGCCTTAACCTTTTTATACCAAGAGATAAAACCTACCATGTAACTGCTACCCATAAATCAAAAAGGGTGAAGGAGGGAGGGCAGGATTGATGCTGGTTCCTGTTCCTTCAAGGGCAACTAACTTCCCTGGAGCGCTCCTGGATGCTTGCTGAGACCTACACTTTCAGCTGCAGTCTGCACTCGGGCTCTGTGATGCCAGGGATCCAGAGAGGACTATTCTGAGCTCCATCTTTAGTCTTTCCCTCATTTCCAGCATAAATCTTGGCAACTTATGTCATCTCTCTCTACTTTCCATTTCTTCATGCATGCAATAGAACTAATAATACACACCTATATACACACAGCATAGATGGTATGTTGTTTAAATATGTATATTAGGATCAGATATGTTGTGCTCCTGGGTATTATTTAAACATTCTGTAAGCAGCAGAAACAGAAAACTACTAACTTAAGCAAAAATAAATACATTGAAACAATACTGAGTGAGCTCAAAACACTGAAGAGAGCGCAACCAGGCCTTAAGAGGACTGCACCGAGGGCAGACTTGGGCATCTCCACAGTAGGGTGATCATTCCTACCTGGGTCTCTGTCCACCCACCTTCTGTGTCGAGATCTAAATTGCTGGGAGAGAAACCCAGTTGGCCTCACTTGGATCATATGACTACACCCATAATCACAGGAAAAGAGCCCTGTGATGGAGAGTCCCATTCAAGCCACATGGACTGGAGAGGGGTAGGCACCATAACGGAAGGAGATGTTGTTACTAGAGCTAGAGAAGGGATGCTGGGCTGAGAGGAACAGGTTCCATTCCCAGGCTGAGAGGTTTCCCCAATGTCACACAAGGGTTACATCCTCCTAAAAAGTCATTGTTGTTGTTCTTCCTAAATGACCTACTCAAAATCACTCCCCAGTCATGTCCTTGTTATGACATTTCCTGCTACCTACTTGCCTGCCTGTCAGGCCTTTCCGGATTCCAGCTAAAGTTTCCCATTGGAGTCTTACTGCGTTTATTTACCTTTAGGGGAAAGCTCTTTGTGCAGGTGAACCAGGCCATAAAGCACCATCAATCCAGCAGGTAGGCCTAGGTGCCTCAGACACAGAACATTTGGGTTTTCTCACTAATAGAATATACAAATTCCATAGAATTGATGAATCAATAAATTAAAAAGCTGATCTTCACCCAGAAACAACACAAAGAAACTTAGAAACCCAGCCTCCCCATTCATGAATTCCCTCCCTCCGTGTACTCAGTCATGCTATTTGAACAGCTGCCACAGGCCTGGTCTGGCCTCTGAGCCCTCCATGACATCAGGTCAGACAGGAACATCAACACTGTATTCAGCCATGAGGGACTTAGAGACTAAGGAAATCAGGGGCAAAATAGACCAAGAGGAATAATGCAGTCTGTTCTTTGTTTGCCGTTTTACTTAGCAAACCGAGGAGATGGTTAGTCCGTATATTTAGGTTCCAAAGCTGCAGATCCTAACATGAACTTTCTGGGTGATGTCTTTAAACTTTCTATGGCCTTTTCTTTCCCAGCACAGAACACCTGGATGCAAATTCACACTTGCAATCCACAAGTGGGCAAATGTAACTCAGTCTAATTCAGTTTCCAGCATAACAGAACTACTGGAATTCAGGATAACTGGGTTCTAACCTAACCACCGACTGCCACCTACCTTGAGGAGAGCACTTCCCCTCCCCGGGTCTCAGTTTTTTCATCTTTTGAGTGAGGATGCCGAAGAGCATGTGTCAAGATTCCTTCCTATTTTGATGTTCAATGAAGGTAGAGTCAGTGGGATTACTAGGAATAAATGCTTCCAGTGTCAGGAGCCCACGTTACAAGTGGGCAGGAAATGTGCAAAATTAAAGGACTCCATTTGCTCACTTGATTTAGCTGGGGGTGGAGAGCTGAAAAGAGCACCTGCTGGTGTTAATTCTGAACTCTGGAATATTCTTTATGGGCATTGGTTCTATAATATTTGGGATGGCAATAGAAGTTAAGGGTTAATAAACTTTTTCTGTAAAAGGTCAAATGATAAATATTTGAGGTGATGCCACCCCAGTCACATCTACTCAACTCTGCCTTTGTAGTATGAAAGCAGACACAGATAGTACTTACATGAATAACTGCGGTTGTGTTTCATTTCAAACATATTTGGTGGGACTATGATCCCTGGGCTGCAGTTTGCTGACCCCTGATTTAAGTGCTGGTCTTTGCAATAAGAAACACATACCCTTATGCTCACACACACTTCACAGAGGGATGCAAGGCCGGATAGAGTTTATCATTATCAAGTGAGTCTGGGGAATGTTCCAAAGCCATAAAATAATTTGTAGTAATAATAGTAATATAAAACCTACTGAAATATGAGCCACGAGATGCAGGTTGAAGCCAAATTCTACTATTTGACAAATGGCAAGTTGCTTAACATCTGCAAGTCTCAGTATGCTTATTTTCTAATTTATAAAAAAAAAAAAAAAGAAATGGTACATGCTGTGCCTAAAAGGAATAAGAATAGCAGCCGTTAACATTTGAATTTATCATAAAATTTTAAATGCTCTTTTCACATTTATCATCACATTTAATTCTAAAAAAGCAAAAACAATCTTAGAATCTACCTAAAGTGGTAGATGCTATCTAATTCACACTATTCTAGCGTGTAGAAACCACTATTCCCATTTTATGGATAAGACAGTGAAGGTCATGTGAAGAATAAAAGTGAGATGAAACCACTCCGAAAATTGTACGGTACTGTATGAGCATAAGGTGCTATAATGACTCAAGATAAGGAGAACAATATTTTCTAAGTCTTCCCATAAGTTGAAGTAGTGACTTTTCATCATAGTGTCTAAAACACAATTCCAGGTGCATTTTCTAATACCCAGTGCGCTATATGCAGTCAGCCTCCAGCCACAAGACGCTTCTGATCCACATATAGGGCCCTAATTTTTCCTTAAACAAAAGCTGGAGACTCTCCTATTTCCTTGCCCTCCCTAACAGCACATCCAAAAACAGAGTTGCTCCTATTTTTGTGGACACAGTAGTTACATGGTACAGATATCCAGGCAAGTTTTATATGTGCCAATAGTATGTGCAGAGGAATTGGAGGGTGGGAGATTCTCAGTGAAATCTGGCATCTTCCAACTCCCAACTTCTCTGCAGGTGAGAAGGCTGTGAGCATTCCCCATTGCCCGAGCCTGTGTAAGGACAAGGGTAACAGGTACATAGCAAGTCTCTTCCCATGCTTTAATCTGGAGAATCGGACTAAAAGATCCACATGCAGAATATCATTTCCAAGATGGGGGTGGGTGGGTGTGGGGAGAGTGTATTTCAGCTGCGTTTTCCAACTTCCAGTAGCATTTTAGGATGAATTTCCTTTGTTCAAAACTTAATCTCGTTGAAAAGAAAGAAGGGTGGTGAAGGCCTGGGGCAGGGGATGGGGGCAGGCTAGGAGGAGTCAATGGGTGAAAAAAGGGGACATATATAATACCTTCAACAATAAAGATTTAATTTTTTTAAAAAAGAAAGAACAGAAAAATCAAAAGTATGGATAAATACAGCAATGATTTTTTTGTCTACACTTAAGGTTTTTAAATTTTATTTGATGGTTGAAAAAAATGTATAATAATGTCTGCTGTGGTTCTCACTGTGTGTAAAGGAAAAATTAAAACAACTCCAGTCAAAGAGAGTAATGGAAGAGTAAAGAGACAAGGTTTCTACACTTCACCTAACCTGTTAAATGTTGACACCTATAGTCTGTGATAAATTGTGTATACCTACAGCAATAAAAAAAGAAAACACTCAAAAACACTATAGATAAATCAAGATTGAATTAAATTAACCACAGGAAAGAAAGGAAGGAAGAAAGCCAACAGAAAACAAAATTCCTCAAAAACACAATTACAGTGGTCCCACAATTACAGTTTGCCCCAGGGGCAAAGTGATGAAAACCAGTACTCTAGAGAGTTAAATTCCTGGCTTCATCCCATTGGGCAAATTCCCCAATCTCTATATGCCTCAGGTAGGATGTTGGCAAACTGGAGATGATAATATGACATAACAGGACTTTGCTGAGCTTTAAATTCTATATAATAAAAGGGTAATATGCAAATCGACCAAATGGCAAAATGACCAGTTGCTATGATGTGCACTGACCACCAGGGGGCAGACGCTCAACACAGGAGCTGTCCCCAGCCAACAAGACTTGATCACCCAATCGGAGCCTGCCAGCCAACCTCTCAGTCCCTTCCCCGCCCCCCCCCCCAAAAGCAGGCTCTAATTGCCCAATGGCGAATGGGAAAATGGGGGAGGGAGGGGGGACGGGGTCAGCTGCTGTTGCTATGATGTGCACTGACCACCAGGGGGCAGACGCTCAACACAGGAGCTGTCCCCAGCCAACAAGACTTGATCACCCAATCGGAGCCTGCCAGCCAACCTCTCAGTCCCTTCCCCGCCCCCCCCCCCAAAAGCAGGCTCTAATTGCCCAATGGCGAATGGGAAAATGGGGGAGGGAGGGGGGACAGAGCCAGCTGCTGGCAGCCAGGGAAGATGGCTCTGATTGTAGGCCAGGCCAAGGGACCTTACCCATGCCTGAATTTCATGCGCAGGGCCTCTAGTAAGTTAATATTTACTTAAAACAGTGCCTGGCAAGTAGTAAATATCATATACGTGTGTGTGTGTGTGTGTGTGTGTGTGTGTGTGTGTGTGTGTGTTTTCCAATTAAATAAAATAATTAAGTTAATTTCCCACTTAGGGATAGAGGAACATTCAATTGTTCCTCTTTTTTGCCCTCATAAATTATACTATGACAAACATCCTTGTGCTTTAGGCTATTCCCCATATTTCCTATATTTCTGACTATTCTTAGGATATAAAATCCTCTGCAATATGTTTTGATGTTCACATGCAGAGATATTCCTTTTTCCTGTCAGGATAAAATCCACAAACTTCTAAAGAAAGTGGCTTTGACATTGAACTTGAGTAACTAGAGTAGCTGAAGTTTTCACCAAATTTGCTTTGCCGGCACACAAAATAGAGAGTGGAAGTCTTTGTGGCAGATGATGTAAAGAAACCCTAACTGTTTTTAACTTTATACCAATAAACTCACCAAGGCAGCACAGTACCCGGGTTAAAAGCATGGACTCTGAAGCTATTTTACCTGAGTTCAAACTCTAGCTCTTTCATTTATCAGCTGTGCAAACTTGGGCACATTGCTTACCCTCTCTGTGCTTCAGCTGCTTTATCTCTAAAAAGAGGGAAATAACAGAATCACAGGGATGTTATGAGGATGAAATGAGTTAAGGCACCTGATGGACTATGAGTAGTTAAACCAAATAGAAAAGCTAAGGGGAGCCCCCTTCATAGGGGCCTAACTAAACTCATCCTGAGAGCAGGCAGATAAGAACACGATCGTGAACCTCAATGTAAAATGGTGAGGAAAAGAGGGGAAATACCTACCTCTCTCATTATTTATCAATATTAGCTGCCAAGAGTGCCGTAATAGAGCTATTGGTCATGTGCCACCACTATCTGCAGCCTACCGAACATCGCCTCCCCGTAAATCATCTCTAAAGGATGAGTAAAACAAGTAATTTTGCATACAAAATTTTTTTTTCCATCTGCGCTAATTCTAGCTGCCTGTGCATGAGGAGCTTAGCACATTTATTAGATGACAAACAAATTGGCCTGCCCCACAGGGGCATCTAAAAGGCTCAGTGAGTACTTTGAAATCTTTGCAATTCAAAAAGAGGCCTGAAGGAACTACATGACTAAAGGAGTTTATTCTCATATTCCTTATGGCTGTAAATCAAAATATAAGATCATGCTTGGGGAGGTACTGTTTGCTGTAGTTTTTAATAGAGTTAAAAATAAACTGTTAAAATCTCTCTTAAACTCTGGGCTTAGAATAGATTCTATTTTGAGACATTATTACACAGTACATAAACAAATTGTACCAAAATAAGTTGTACAAGATCCCATAATTCCTTGCTACTAAAGAATCGCAGCTAGCTGCTGCAAAAATGTCAGCTTCCCCTCTATCTTCTGCTTCTCCTTTCCTCGTTTATAATGGCTGATTTCACTCTGGAATCCACACATGGGGCAGACTATAAAAGCATCAATCAACCCATTTTATTCATCATCACAGTTGGATATTCAAGAGCTGAAGGAATTACTCTCTAATGTTCAGAGTCCAGGTATCATAGAAAATAGAGAAGACATTTGGGGCTGATACATATGTCCTCAACTCACATCCAATTATTATGTTAACCATACATGCTGATTTTCTATCACAGTTCCAATGTTAAATATCCTGGCCAATTCTTAACATGAATTATCAAATTATCCTGGAAATTCCAATAACAGCATTCTTATTACACCTTCCTTATAACCCAGGAAAAGCCATGTGTCCTACATTTAAGGTGTGAAATATATTAGGACCATGAACCTAGGCAGCTCCTCCTGTTTATAACTGCTGAGTAGAGTCTGCCGTTTCCAGGGCACAGCATTGGGGCCTAGACTCCATAATTTGGGGAAATTGATCAGTGTTCCAAAGAAAGTCTCAGAAGGGAGGCCTTTCGTGATTGTTTAAGAATTTCTGCTCCATTGGGCTTTGGAAGCCTCACAGATTTAAAGGAAAATGTGGTGTAAACCAGAAGACTCTGCTAAAGGCCTTCCAGCTAGGGATTATTTGCATATTGAAACCTGTTCTCATAAAAGATCAGC
The DNA here is from genome assembly GCF_000327345.1 of Myotis davidii. Classification (NCBI taxonomy): domain Eukaryota; kingdom Metazoa; phylum Chordata; class Mammalia; order Chiroptera; family Vespertilionidae; genus Myotis; species Myotis davidii. The sequence continues at coordinate 2,797,195 of NW_006284839.1, read as the reverse complement.
TCAATGCAGCAAAGCCAAGGGAACTGGAATAGCGACCAACAAGGCACTCAGGCCTCTGTAGCTTTAAGAGTGAGAACTCAGGAATCAGACAGCGTGGATTTAAATCTTGCCTCCCACTTACTAGCTATGTGACCTTAGATTAAAAAATCCTCTTTGATGATAACAGTATCATCCTGATAGAATTGTTGTGAGGATTAAATGAACTAAAACACCTAGAATCGTGCTTCTAAAATAGCATTTTCTATTTTAGTATTCTGATTATTGAAGTTGCTGTTAGCATTGTCATCTGAGTCCATATTGAGAGATTTACAATGAATGCTCAGAAAACAAGAAGCAATAGACTGTATTAAGTGCTTATTATTCATGCAATCCTGAGCTAAGCACTCAGTATTCAGTGATGTAAAAACATGTGGGTAAATGGGAGTGAAGAGAGAAATCTGCCATGCATAAGAATTACAAGTAACTTAGTAGATACTCAAGCATAACTCCCCACTCCTTGAGTTTGGACCACAGGCAGTGACTATTCCAAAGAACACAGTATGGAAAGGGGATGGGGATGGGGGGCAGCAACTCTGCAGGGAAGAGACCTGGCAAACACTAACTCACCCAGATGACCAAGTTCACTGAAACCCTAACTCCAGGCAACTCCTGAGAAAGACATCAGACACATCACAATTGAAGGACATTCAACAAAATACCTGAACACCACTCCTCAAAACTGTCAAGGTATCAAAAACGAGGGATGTCTGAGAAACTGTCACAGCCTAGAGGAGTCTAAGGAGACATGGACAAGTGAATGTAATGTGATGGATCCTAGAACAACCATCAAAAAAAAGGCCATTAGGTAAAAACTAAAGAAATCTGCATGAAGTGCAAATCTAGTTAAAATAATATATCATAATGGCTCATTCATTATAACAAACGTACTATACTAGCTGGTATGAGATATTAATAACAAAGCAAACTGGCAGTGGGGGTATTATGGGAACTCTCTGTACTATGTTTGCGATTTTTTTATTAATCTAAAACTGTTCTAAAAACTCATGTGTTGTTGTTTGTTTGTTTGTTTTGTTTTTAAGATAGGGGTTTGTCTCATAGGACACACTCCCAGAGTAATGGGGGAGACAAGCAACTAAATTATAAATTACAAGGCAGTAGGGTGTGTATAACTACGGAAGCCTGTACAATGTGCAGAACCTGCACGGAACACAGAGGGATTCACTGCAAAGTTGAGGGTGGTGAAGGCAGGCCTCAGGAGGAGGCTTTGTCTGAGCTGCAATTGTCGGGAATGAATCAGAAGGTGAGGAGGGCGGGCCGCCTACGCAGAAGGAATGCCTGGGTAAAGACTTGGAAATTATTGTGCCATTTGGTGTTGTTGGGGCCTTAGGTATGAAGAGAAAGAGTCATAAAACGGTAGGTGGACAGGGAAGAGTCTGATCAGAAATATCCTGACAGAGGACTAAGAACAGAACTAAGAACAGGACTAAGAACTCCCTCACTCAGCCAGAGGGAAGCCAGGCCCATCAAAGCCATTTCCAAAGGGGTTGGTGACGACGCACACCAGCAGGAAACACTGCTAACAGGTAGCCCATTCCCTCTGAACTAAAATGCCTGTCATTCCTCCACTGGCAGAAACGACAGGTGGAACAGACTGCACCTGACCCACTTTTAATTCCATTTGTCTGCTAATGTCACTGGGCTCAATTTATTGATGGCTAACAGACTCTTCCTAGAGAAAGATTCATGACTAGAGAAAAAGAACTTCACATTGTTAGTAGAAGGGCTTTTCCTGGATTGGACAGAGCAAATACCAGAAGGCTCAGCCCTCAAGGCTTCGCCTGGATAGACAAGTCTTCGCCATCTCAGCCTGTGTGTGGTCCACGGGAACCAGCACCAAGTCGGTGAAGGCAGGAAGGTGGCAGACATTGAGCTGGGGGTGGGGGTGGAAATGCACTTTTATAATGGGCTAGCTTTGAGGGAAAAACCTTCAAGGATTGGGCTCCAACCTAAACAAAGCCCAGCAGCTGAGAAAGGCTATTAAAATTAGAATACAGCTCTCCATCACTTCTGCAGAGGTACCAGCATACCGCCACATCATTGAGAAGAGCCCTGTGGGTTATGGGTTCAGTTCTACACATCTAAATTGCAACTTGTGAAACCCATGAAAACCAGCATTTGTTCCAACCAGCACTTGGTTGTCACAATAATGAGGAGAAGCAGGAGTGCTAGATGTCCCACAACACCTGGGACCATCCCACCCAACAAACAATTCCACCTGCTTTTTACACGTCTCTCCAGAACATAACTATCACATGTAAGCACAAGCATCTTTTACAAAATATTAATTTTGCAGAACCTCAACCACCAAGTAAATCAAGGAAAGAGTTTGCGCTGTTTGAAACTTTTGAGGCATGTTCACCATTTGGGGCAGTACCATGGCTTACCTTACAGCAGCACTGACGGTGGTTTGGGGATCCCGGGCTGTGTGACCCTGTGCTCAGTCCCTGCATTCACTGAGGTCCCATACAAGTGAAACAGGAATTTTTGGAAGTGAAAAAGACAGGCTTTAGGAAATTTTTTAAATTAAGGGGGCCATGGAGGAAGCACAGGGCTGCAGAGCAGCAGAAGGTATATTTCCATAGAATGGGGAAGCTGAAAAGCTGCAACACTTACATTTCCATAGAATGAGGGGGCTGGGACAGCAAAAGGTCTACATTTGCAAAATAAAGAGGAGGAAGCCCTTCATCCAGAAGGAGAAGAAAGCCCAAAGGGAATAGGAAAACAATAAGGAAGGAGGGGTGGAGAATTTCACATGTCCCATGTGAAGAGACCCTTGAGCCTAGGAGTTACTGTAGTAACCAACTATTTTGACAATTAACCTTCAGTTTGAAGTTTTAGGTGATGCGCTGATATAAAGGAATATAGATTTACTGCTACAAAATATACCTTAAAGAGGTTTTTAAACAATAGATGTTTTGCTGATGCAGAGGATATTCTTCTTCAGTGTTTCTAACTTGACAAATTACATGTAAAAGCCATAAACTCCTTTATATTATCCATAAACAAAACCACCTTTGCTACACCACTTTCTGTCTGTAGATTCATTCTTTGATTCCTGTGGACAAAGAATCTAGGTTCCAGTCCAAAAATTTCATTTCACAAGTGCAAATGTCTAACCTTCATCAGGTCTTCTACTGCAGTCGCATTTGAAAAATTTACATATTCAAATACATATATCATTTTAGTAGAAATTACTTTCTTTTTATATCTCCTTTTTATTATCACTGAGATGTTATCTTTAATATATATATAATTTCAGAGAGGGAGGGACAGAGAGAGAGAAAGATAGATATATCAATGATGAGAGGGAATCATTGATCAGCTGCCTCCTGCACTCCCCACACTGGGGGTCCAGCCCACAACCCAGGCATATGCCCTGACTGGGAATCAAACTGTGACCTCCTAGTTCATAGTTGATACTCAACCACTGAGCCACACTGGCCAGGCTCTTTATATTTTAATTGTAAAATAAGTATTTCATGTTAAAAGAGTAAAGAGGTTGCCCTAACCGGTTTGGCTCAGTGGATAGAGCACCAGCCTGCAGACTGAATGGTCCCAGGTTCGATTCCGGCCAAGGGCATGTATGTACCTTGGTTGCAGGCACATCCCCGGTAGGGGGTGTGCAGGAGGCAGCTGATCGATGTTTCTCTCTCATCGATGTTTCTAACTCTCTATTTCTCTCCCTTCCTCTCTGTAAAAATCAATAAAATATATTTTAAAAAGAGTAAAGAGGATATTATAAAATGTTTGCTATAATTAAGTGTCAGGTCTGACAGGGTTGCGAATCACAGTATCAGATACAAGGTGGCTAAGAACCTGTGATGAAAGCCCCTCTCAGCTGCCTACCTTTCCACTACCTCCAGGGGAAAGAAAAGGCTCTGGTGGGGTCTGTTGTTCCAGGGAGCTTCTGGATTGGAACTACAGCGAGTCTGCTTAAGAAAACTCCTTGGGGCAGAAGCTAAAGTGAGCTCTGGAGTGCCTCAGAAATTTGGAGCTACTCTCAGGCCCAATTAACTGCAATTAAATTTAACTCCAAACTTGCTTCAGAAATGTCAGGGGAAGTCTTATCTCCCTAGGGTTCTGAGGCCAGGCCAGGAATGGGTTCTTTGAAAGAATAATACTCGCACACAGAGACAGAAGGGAGACTAATTAAACTGTTCTCTAAGGGAGGGCAGGGTGGCTGCTCACCAGATTTTCCTACGCTGCAATCAGTACCTTAGCTGCAATCATTAAGTAGATTTCCTTTGAGCTGATAGGTTGTGGGGTTTTTTTCCATCTTATAAAAATTTGGTGATGACATCAGTAAAGACAAATGTGCTTGCCCTGGCCAGTATTCCAAGTGGTTAGGGTCTCAGCTCTCAAACGGAAGGGTCATGGGTTCAATTTCAGATTCCACCTCTGGTTGGGGCCTGGGCAGGAGGCAACCAATCCATGTGTCTCTCTAACATCATTATTTCTCTCTTCAATGTTTCCCTCTTGCTCTCCATCTCTGGCTCTCTCCCTCCCTTCCACTCTCTCTAAAAATCACTGGGAAAAAATATAAGACAAATATGCTGGCTATGGAGCGAGCTGGTACACAGTGGACCAGAAACATCCTGTGGGTTCTAAGGTCAGTCTCTAGCTCTTCCTCACTAAGCAACACAGAGACAGCCTTTAGCCAGTGTAGCCAGGGACCAGCTGTCACCCAGACGAGCCCCTCCTTTGCATATCCCATATTGTTCTGGATTTACAGAGCCTCCCTAACGTTTTTTTTTTTTGCTCCTTGCCTCAGGGTAGGGTGCACAGTTCTCAGAACAAAGGGCCCGGACAAACATCCGAATCAATAGTATCTACCACAGGCCCTGGCCAGAGTCACAGGAAGGATTCCTTGGTGTACAGTGCCTGTTTCAGAAGATTCTGGACATTAACATAGGTTTAGAGCCACAGATATAATTTCTCAGGGTACTTATGATTTTACTAACTTGTCAGCAACAATATTACCTTTTCCCACCTCCAGGGGTTTGTCTAAATCAAATTGTGTCATTTCTCAAAAAAAAATAAAATTAAATTTTTAAAAAATCATGTTATTTCTCGTTTCCCTTACTGAAACAGAAAGTTTGGTGCTTAATTCAGCAGAAGACATCTATATTGTACCCAAAGAATGGCATATTAAGCCCAATCTCAGAGGCAATTTTTAATTTGAAGTGTTTTTCCTGGAACCTACAGGGCTCAGACTTACTATCAGCCCCCAAAACCATGTGTATAAAGTGCTGAGGGTCAGGTGTTGTTCTCTTTAAGAGTTTGGAACCTTGGTGGCATTTTCAGAGGAATTTTCCTTTGACGTCATTATAAATAACAGCAAAAATAACAAAAACACCACCACCAATAAAATGCAATTTATTGGTCCTAACTCTATTTCAGGTGTAGTGCTAAAGCCATGTGGCCTATACCAGCTCATTTATTCCTAACAATAACTCCATGAGCAAAGCATTATACTCCCCAATTTCCAGATAAGGAAACTGAAGTTCAAGTGTGTTAATTAGATTTTCCAAACAGCATGGAAGAAGATTTGAATACAGGACTGTCGGGTGACCGTGCTCTGATCTTTATCACCACCCCACAAGAGGCAGTGTGGACCATGGATAGAGACCCCAGCATAAAACATGTCCTGAGTCACTAGCTGTGTGATCCGGAATGAGAACCTCAACACTGAGCTTCTGTTTCTCCAAGATTCCATAGGCTATCCGAATTCTCCAGTCAGGGGAAAGGAGAAATCAGTGCAGAGAGTAGGCTGAGGCTGAGCCGGCTTGCTTAGTCTCTGATCAAGCCCTGGGAATCCACGGAAAGGTCATGCAGTGGATACTCCCAGGTGCACGCTAACGGGGACAGCTGGATGCGCACTTGAAGAATGATGGAGGCAACTGACTTATGGATTTACGTTTGCAAGGCCAGTGCTCTAGAAGCTCTTCATTTCCTGGTCAGGCCATTTGTGCAAGGTGAGAAAGGGGGACAGCTGCCCTCTACAGCCGGTTTTTGCTGTCTTGAATGTTTGTAATCATTGCTATCTGAACACAGCTGTGATTACCTAATCCTTCAAGATTTTATTGCTATTAGGTACTGGAAACTGCAGCCCAACTACCACTTCTGGACTCATGGGAACCAAATCCAAAGAAAATATATAGAGATATATAATACATATATAATCTATAGTACTATACTATTTATAGCACTATATATATCAGCCTGATTACTAGCTGCTTATACACAAGAGCTGCTTATATATCAAATTGAATACTCTGTGTAATATGACTGAATTAATACAAAATGAATATAAAATGCCCAGGAATTTTATAAAATCACAGGAATATAAATTTTATCTAATCATAGTTCTTGAGAGGAAACTTGATAATAAAAGCTTGGTTCTTCTCCAGCTTTGCCACTAACTAGCTCTGTGAACTCTTTAAGACATGGTGAGGTTTATAAGAAACTTATGGGTCAGACCATTTAAATTATGGTATGGAGGGGCATCGATTTGCACGATTTTAAAAAAGTAATTCAGATGTGCAATAACAAAACAAACAAAAGTCCTTTTCGTTCCCTATCTGATCTCAGCTTTGTGGGGCTCTCATTCCCACCCATTATGGAAAAAAGAAACACTTAAATTAGATAATTCAAAGTAATTTATCTCAAGTTTGAAAAAGTCTCCAACAGTCTTATAACAATTTATTTTAAACAGTCAATTCAAACTCTGTCTCAGAGCAGTTTGCCCTTTCCCCAATTTGAATGTTCTCCTATTCCCTCTTTCTTCACAGGATAGTGTCTGAGTAGGGGGAAAGTTTACCATGAATTATCTTGTTGGTAGGGCTGGGCCATCTGGTCTACCTGCTTTCCTTCCGTCATTATCCTACATTACAGACAGGCTCCAAGGCACTCTCTATTGGTGTCTACAAAGATGCAGCTAATCCTGGTGATTTAGGTACCCTGTGGTTCCTAATCTTAAATCTCCTGAAGATAGTGGTCAAAAGAATTCAAAATAAATGTCTGAGAGAGTACAAGAGAATCTTACTCACCATTCCGCCTACTCCCATGGCATCAATAACCATCTATAGTAGATGACTCAACATGTTTTATCTCTAGTTCAGACTATTCCTTGAGAATCTGACATGTGTAGCCAAATACTATTTCCCATCTCCATTATGGTGTCCAATGGCACCCCAAATTAAATATGTTCAACTAATTTTATTATTTTAATCTCTCCAAATCTGACTTTCAGTATTCCTTAAAACAATAAGTTTGTCTACTACCATCCACCAGCTATTCAAGCTAGAAATTTAGAATTCATGCTTAAAAGCCCTTATTTATTAGCCTCTATATATAATCCATCAACAGGTCCTATTGCCCTGACCTCCAAAATACCTTCCAAATCTGCCCCCTCTCTGTCTTGGCTGCTACCTCCTAAACCAAGCCACCATTGTCTCTCATCTGGAATTCTTCAGTTGTCTCCTGACTGGTTTACTTCTTTCCATTCTGACCTTCTCCTATTTATTTATTTTTTAAAATATATTTTTATTGATTTCAGAGAGGAAGGGTAAGGAAGAAAGAGATAGAAGCATGAGAGGGAGAGAAGTGGAGAGGCAGAGACAGAGATAAAGAGAGAAACATTGATGTGAGACCAACTGGGGACCAAACCCACAATCTAGGTATGTGCTTTGACTGGAAACCAAACCTGCAACCTTTTGGAGTATGCGACGATGCTTCAACCAACTGAGCCATCTGGCTAGAGCCAATTGCTATATTTCTTTATTGATTTCACAGAGGAAGAGAGAAGGAGAGAGAGATAGAAACATCAACGATGAGAGAGAATCATTGATCAGCTGCCTCCTGCACGCCCCCTACTAGGGATCGAGCCTGCAACCCAGGCATGTGCCCTTGGCCGCAATCGAACCCAGGACCCTTCAGTCCGCAGGCTGACTCTCTATCCACTGAGCCAAGCCAGCTAGGGCCATTGCTATCTTTTAAAGAACCAAGAAATACTTATTTAATCTATTCCATTCCTAAAAATAAAATGGAAAAGTTTCTCCAGTTAACTTGAAAAATAAAATTATTCTAACATCAAATCTGATAAAGGTATTAACCGGAGATAAATACTGAACCTCAGTACCCAGACTAATACATGACATAAAGTAGGTGTTCAACATATGTCTTTTGAATAAGAAATAGTCCAATTCTCCTCATGAATATAGATGCCAAAACTAAAAATAAATTTTAGCAAATAAAATCTGATGACAAATCAAAATATTTGTCATATCAACAGATGCTGAAAAGACATTTGATATCCTAATGTCATAAAGTATTTTAATCAAAATCACTATTACAGAGAGAATGCTACATCATACCAACATTCTTTATTATTATCATAAAAGTCAAAGAAAATTCAGTAAGTAAAAAAAAGTAAGATAATGAAGATAAGCATTGAAAAAAATAACATGTTATTGCTGATATAGGATCCTATACTTAGAAAACCCAGTTATCTTTGAGAAATTTTCATAGGAAAATATTGAAAAATCAAATAAAAATGCAAACTAAAATGAGCAAATATCTCATTTTCTAAAATAATGACCAAATTATACAAGAAAGAGAAATGCTTAAGCATGGAAAGATATATATATATTTATCATTTTGGATATCACATGGCAAGGAACTGAGTTAAGGAAGAAGAGAAAGGAAAAGCCAGACAAAATTCAAATGCAAAAAAAAAGTATAATTTAAGTTATACTATTATTTTATTGGTAATTTTAAAAGGTTCATTTATTTATTTTCAGAGGACTGTGTTGCTCTGAAGGAAAATATAGAATGAAATAATTACAAAGTCATCCTTCCCAGATCCAGCTCATACAAAGCATGAACTCCAACACCATCTCCTCCCAGGAGTGTCCTGGCCTACCTCACAATCTCATCAACTTTCAATAGGGAATGTCCTCCAACTGCCCAGTGATACATTAATCATATGAGGGAATTAGCAAAACCAACCACAGGTTTGTGCTGCTTAATTAGATTTCTCCACTAATGGGCCCATTAGAGGGCTGGTTCCACTCCTTTCTGTTGCTGCTCAAATAACGACATGATTAAAATTTCTACTTGTTTATTTTCTCTAAGCTATCTCTAATCCTACTGCTGGATACTTATGAACCTAGGAGTCAATGAGACTATCTTGAAGAGCCTTTCTAAGGCAGCATTCCCCCACGCCATTTGACCATAGTATTCATAAGAGTGTAGCTCATTGAACACATCCAGATGGGCACTCATAAATGCAATCCATGATTGAGTGAATGTATTCCAAAAAAAAAAAGAAGAAAAAAATTTCATTCTGATATGTTAAATGAGGCTAGAAATGCTCAGCATATTTTATCTTATAAGGTAAGAAAAATATTAGACTTACATCATCTTAATGTCTTAAAATCAAAATAATATGTTTAATTTGACATTTTTATTATTCATTTTAGATAGAAAATATTTTAAAACAGGAAATTAATTCTTGATTCTATATTCCCTATTAGGTATATTTCTAATTCTAGTGCAATACCGAGATTATTCTTGTAATTGTTTGCACTGTGGTATTATATAAAACCCCAAAGACACAGTCCATAGGATTTTAGCACAGTAATATTTGCCATGCTTAACCACCCTCCTGAAATCAAGAGACCTGTATGTAGTGATTAGAGAGAAACTGAAGAGTGTGGAACCATTTGTTGGCAGGAACTGTTACTCCAGGATCAAACCCAAGTGACAGGATAGAACTTAACACTATAACACTAAATTTCTTTCTAAAGATCAAGATACCTAGTCTATATATTTTTTTAAGTTCAGTTTCTTCTATTCATAGGAATATGACCCAATTCATTGCAAAATAATATCCAGGTCATTTCATAGTCAAGATACATTTGTCCTCTTCCTTTCTCATGTTAGTAATCAGTATATAGGTACACACTGAAATCACTCTTTTCTATTCTCCAATTCACCCTTTGTCCACCAAAAGAGATTCAGATAGACATTTCAGTCCATTTTGACACAACACATTCTTTTTAAGACTTGACGAATACCCAACATTCCCCACAGAGTGGTTCTCTGAATAGAATTCTATCTGGATTTTCAAAGCCATTGTATCCTGAACCATGAAGAGTCCCTGGAACATAGTAGGAACTCAATATTTGTTGAAACAAGAAGAGAAAAGGTTGGGTGGGAAGGGCAGAGGAGGGAAGGAAAGTAGAAAGTCGGGAAGCAAGAAGGCATATAATAATACATGGTGCGTATTCAGTAAGTGGTAGTGATTATTATTTGTCCTTATTCACATTTTATGAAGAGTTATAAGTCCATTTGCCTGCATTTCCCAAGACTTCAGACATTTTGTTGGACCTTAGCCACATATTAATCATCTTTCAGGGCAACCTCTCTGGAAGGAATTCATTGTGGTTTCTGTTTTATTTGTAAGCTAAGTACAGGGTACCCACATTTTAAAACAAAAAGTTTCTCTGAAAATATTTGAAACATGAACAGAAAGTTCTGTTTTATGAGGAAACAGATTTTCATTAAGTGGCAAATTTGTTGTTTCATAGAATTCAGCAAAAATAGTGCATTTTTTAAATATTTATGTTTATATTTAGAGAACTGGAAGTCCAGTTTAAGGATGCTTTCTGTCCACGGGAAAGAGCATCTTCACTCAGCTGTGAAGCCAATTTTCACCTACTTTATATTTTCATTCTCAGTGTTTTGTTCTGAGCTAGGAAAACAAGCAATGATACCCTGTTAGCCTTTAAAGTTTCTATTACAGTCCACATACTCATCAAAAAAGTACTATTATATTTTAGCACATTTTCAGAAAAGTTATCATGCTCAAAAAAATATGGCTATATGTCTACGTCCCCTTTCCTCTGTAGCAAAATGAGTTTTCACCGCCCCTGTTCTGTCTAACCTGGAACTCTTCCTCATTGTTTGAAGTCATATTATTTTTTATTTTCTTAATATGTTTTTATTGATTTTTAGAGAGACAGGAAGGTAGAAAGAGAGAGAAACATCAATGAGATAAGAGAAATCAGTTGCCTCCTGCATGGCCTTCTGCCCCCACAGGAAGCGAAACTGGGCATTTATTTGGGTTGATAATCTCCAGAGCCCAAAATGAAGCAATAAGCACACATCCCCACTATTTTACTCTGTTGTGTAAAGTGACAAGAATGTACCCTTGGTTAATCCTTTTAGCAGACAAAAATTTTACCAAGTTCATATGTTTAAAATAAATACATGTCTAAATGGTGGTGGAAGGAGACTTGACCTGGGGTGGTAAACATACAATACAATATACAGATGATGTATTGTAGAATTGTATACCTGAAATCTGTATAATTTTATTAACCAATGAATAATAAATTCAATAAAAAAGTAAAATAAAATAGACACATGCTCTCTATGACAGAAAAATACTGATCCTTGAAGTACAACAGAATATTTGGGTAGAACAAATTAACTTCTATGTACATCTATTTTTTAATTCCTAAATACTAATGATCAAAGCTGTCTTAAGAGTTGTCGTTACTAATGTAAAGCATTGTTTTCTTGTACAGAAAGATGATCTTCCCAACCCCATATCCATGGAAAGCATCATTTGAGTGGTTGCCACAATGATGGGACCGTCTGCCCCAAGCCACCCACATCACTCACCTACATGCCATTACAAGCAAATTTGGCATGTAGCGTAGTTTAAGATTGTGGCCCAATCTATAAAACTTTTTGCAAAACTGGGAATCAAGTGTGTGAACTTGGTCTCATATGAACTTCATTTGTTGAAAAATCAGTTGAGATACACTGTCTTGTCTATTGCTCTGGAGATAATAATCCAGCTTTCAGCCATCTCCATATGATGTGAAGTCCTGGTTTAAAAAAAAAACAACTGCCCTGAGATTCGCTCCTCCTCCTCTTGCACAGCCTCTAATGCTGAAATCATAACCTACTTGTTATAAAGATGGGGATGTGCCTCAGCATAAAATAAAACATGGTGTTATCAGAAGGAAGCCAGAGGAGTTGATAAAGTTTCAAAACCTCCCCCATTTTTCTGTTTTGCCAAATATAGAACCAATGAATCAAATGAATGGGTATGCTCAGAGTTCCTCTCTTCAGCTCCAAGTTTTCCTTTCTTTTGAGAGGGGCAGCTTGAAGAATGGGACACTGCCTCAGCTTTCTTTCAAATCTACCTGGTCTCCCATCCATGCAGTAGAAATGTAGAAACTGTTACCAATTTTTCTCTGGTCCAACTGAGACATGATTGCAAGAGAGAAGAACCAGACAATCTGTATCCTATGGGGCGCAGTTACAGTGTTTGGACAGGTTCAAGCCTTGGACTGATGAGAGGGCACAGTCCTCTCGTGGCCACATGCAAGTCCCAGCTTGGAGGGCAGAGCCTTCCCAGCACAATTAGCCAACAGCTATAGCTGTAAGCTTGAACCTGTGGTCTGAACACGTGGCCCCACGTGCCTGAGTGACAGAGTTCAGGTGCATGTAATTGAGTGGGACTGAAACCCAGGAGAATGCTGTAAACATCTTGACTAAAT
>NW_006284839.1:2763044-2784516 GCF_000327345.1 Myotis davidii | reverse complement strand
ACACACACACACACACACACACACACCTGACCAACAAATATATATATATATGGAGATAGAGATAGAGATGGAGCTAGAGATAGAGATAGAGATAGCGATAGAGACAGAGGTAGAGATAGAGATAGAGACAGGGACAGAGACAGTGACAGAGACAGAGATAGAGATACAAGTAAATACAGATAGATACAGATAAAGATTCAGGAGATATATATAAAATTGGCTGACATATCCTATTTCATATATATGAAGAGATTTATTTTAAGGAATAGATTATTGGAGCTGGGAAATCCAAAATCCCCAGGGCAGGCCAACAAGCTAGAAATTCAGGCAAGAGTTGATGTTACGGTCTTGAGTCCAAAATCTCTAGGGCAGGTGAGTAGACTGGAAGCTCAGGCAGGATTTCTGTGTTACAGTCTTGAGGCAGAATTCCTACTTTTCCCTGAAACGTCAGTTTCTGTCCTAAGGTCTACAACTAATTAGATGAGTCCCACTCACATTATTAAGAATAATATCTTTTGCCTAAAGTCAACTGTAACTGTAAATGTCAATCACATCTATAAAATGCCTTCATAACAAAACCTAAGTAGGGCACCATAGTCTATCCAAGTTGAAGGAAAATTTAACCATTGCACAGTCCTACTGATCTCTCAAAATTGTTGATGTTCCAGAAATTAATTCTTTACATATCATTCTATCAGATTAATAGATATATAATGTTATTGGTCTAAAATAAATTCATGTCTGGCTGGTGTGGCTCAAATGTTGAGCTCTGGTCTATGAACCAGGAGGTCACAGTTTGATTCCTGAACAAGGCACATGCCCGGGTTGTGGGCTTGATCCCCAGTTGGGGTGTGCAGGAGTCATCCATTCGATATTTCTCTCTCATCAGTATTTATCTCTATCCCTCTTTCTTCCTCTCTCCCTAAAAATCAATAAAAACATATTTTTAAAATAAATTCAAGAACTATGAAAATGATTGCTTCATTCACTGAGCATAAATCCTTTAGAAATAAGTAAGAAATGCATGCCACAAATAACCTTTAAAGTTGTTTACAGATAAAAGAAAAGCTCTAAAATTGCAAGGACCTTCTCTATAAATGTAGGAATAAATTGAAACTTGAAAGCATTGTAAGGTCAGATGTATGATGCAATGTCACTTCAGAAGTATATGATGGATTGAAATAATACAGCTAAAAATCAACACACACACAATACACACTACACCAGAATCTTGAGGGTATTTTTTTTTCTTTTACAGGAAAAAGAAATGCAACTTTCCCAGAACTTTACATTCTCTGTGGCTGCTTTGATTTCAGCAGAAAAATACGTTTTATGGTTACCAAAAATTCAACCATAAATAGAGAAAAATGTGGAACTGATTTATTTCATGACACTGCAGATTCAATATCTTATTGTTCTAAAAGTTTCTTTCATTTACCCATTAAAGTTATTCAGTATTATTTTCTGCCTGCTACACTCCAGCTCTCTCATGCACTGGCCGTACAGTGATGCCCAGCACCATGGCAGCGACCCTCAGGAGGAATTGCTTGTGTTTATAAAATAACTGTGAGACAGAGAAATAACATTTTTCTGTGCGTAAATGCATAAACACTGCCTGAATGTCTACCAGCACCTGCTCAGCCAAGTTGAGCAAAGATTGTGTATGCTTAGTAACATCCTTCTTTGAAGCATGACTACCACCCAACACACCTACCATTCATGCTCCAAACCCATCATTTTTCTTTCTCTCCCGGCACCCTTTCAGTTTTCCCTCAACATAGAACAAACAATCACTTATTTATTTTTATTTGCTTATTGTTAACTTCCATATCCCTTGCTTTTTGCGTAGTGCCCAGGAAAGGGCAAGAGATTAATAGTTATTTGTTGAGTGAACGAATGAATATATCAATGGCAATTCATAATTACATGAACTCCAAAACTTGTACTGGGTAAGGGGGATGAGGAAAACATATTCTGCTCCCTGACCAGATAGGCATTCCCAATTGTATACTGTCTACATTACTATCTCCACCTTTGAAATATGCAGTGCCAAGAACAATGGGGACCTTTACTTCAGCCAAGTGAAGCTCTACTGTCCTAAGACATCTATTGTATGCCATAAATTAACTTATTTCTTATGCATGCATCTAGAATGTTCTGAATTATCCTTAGGAAATCTGAGAAAATAGTCACTGAAATTACTTTCTGTGTTTAGTTATGAAAGGCTGAATGGAGGTATCCCCTATGGCTTAGTGGCAAGTCTTCCATATTGTATAAATGCAATCACATGGAGTATCTATAGATACAAATGGGACATAACTCAACTTACAATAGAGTTATGTCCCAATAAACCAATTGTAAGTTGAAAATATCATGTCAAAAATGCATTTACTACTCCTAACCTACCAAATATCATAGTGTAACCTAGCTTACCTTAGACAGTCTCAAAACACTTACATTAGCCACAGTTGGATAATTATCTTGAATTTCATCTCAAAAAGAAATTGCCTTCTTCTTTTAACCAGAAGTATGAGACACAGATGGGCATCTTGTAGACATGATGTGGTGTGAAAACACAATATCAAAAAAAATGCTAGCAGCACAATATACTGTAGAGTATTGGTTGTTTACCTGCATGATCACAGGGCTGACTGAGAGCTGTGGTTCTCTGCTACTGCCCAGCATCACAAGACAGTATCATCCTGCAGGTCACTACCCTGGGAAAAGATTAAACTTCAAAATTGAAAATTTGAAGTAGAGTTTCTACTGAATGCGTATCCCTTTGGCACCATTATAAAGTCAAAAAAATCATACCGGACCATTGTACGGCTGGGACCATCTATATAGTTACCCTTCTGTCTTGGTTAGACACCCCTCCCCCCCCATTTCTCTCTCTCCTGTTTAACTCTAACAAGTAATTCTGTACTGGAACCTACATTTAACGCTGTTTATTTCAGTGCATCACTCTTAGATAACACTTCTTCCCTCCTCAAGTCAAAGGCCTCTTCGTCGACTTTTCTACTGCATCACTTTGGGGTCCCAGGCAGGGGGGACTTCCATACTTCTGATCCCTTCTTAGAGTAGAATGTTCCCAATGCAGTTTCTGATATTTCTGAGTTAGCCATCAAGGGCAGTCAATGACAAGAATTTTAGGAGATTAGGGGGGTTGGGTTAACTTCAAACCTCTCTATCATGTTTGTTGCAGTGTATGCAGAAATAGGAGCTAATTAGGGGCAGTCAGAATACCAGGTGGAGGGGAGAATGAGCAGTAGCCGGTATTTCCTGTGCAGGAGATGCCTGCTGGCCCGCTGACTCACCATGTTATATCTCTTCATCATTCTCCTGAGGAAAACAGCACTTCTCTCCCTCCTTATGCTGCTCTTGGTAGGAGCCAAGACCTCAATGCAGCTGGGACAAGAAGGTGAAACAAAGATGTTTGATTACTTTCTATGTAGCTTTGGTATAAGAGAGTTCACTTTCTTCTGTTCCCATGAAAGGGCATATGGCTCAACGGTGTGCTTAATCTTGGCTATTTTCTTGGCTATTTTACCACGTTAGTCTTCCAGCCATTCTTTCAAGACAGGTATGACAGGAACCGTGCAACCTGTGTGTTGCTTCAGGATCAATAAGCAGAGAATTGTTAGAGATGCAGGAGAGGCACGCTTTTCATGTGTCCCTATTGTGCTTCTGAATTTCCAAAGTGCAGAGCCTCGTCTAAAACCCCAGGCCGTATGCATAACAGTCTGGAACAGTCTTCTAATGCCACTCCAAATACTTGTGGGGATCGGTGATGCTGATAACTAAATCATTCCCTTAGAGTTTGTGGTGTAAGAGATGTTTGCTGCCACTTAACAGGTTTAAAGATAAAAAATCAGCCCAACACAGAAAAACCATGAGAACAATGCATTTGGTTATCTAAATATGATGTTTATTAGACATAAATAGGTAACAGCAATAAAAGTGAATACTTCTAGACAATTTACTGGGAGCACGCAGGTTCTATTCTAAGCATTATATATATATTCATTTAATCCTGACAAAAACTCCAAATAACAGGTGGTACTATTAACTTCATTTTGCTTATGAGGAAACTGGAAAGATAAGTAACTTACCTATGGCCCACATTGAAACAGTATTAAAGACAGTTAGTTGAAGAGTAGTATCTCTTGTCACTAAATGTGTTTCCATCACCACTTAATTAAATCTTAGCTCTGTAGAATTTTTATTTTCTCAAAAAAGGAAAAGAAATTTCTTGCCTTTGGCCAGGCTTCCCCTCCTAACTATTTGCATCTAACTATTTGCCAATCTGAAAAATAAGTAGAATTTTGATTCATGGTGCTGATAAAGTTAAATTGAGGCCAGTTCTCACTCAGTATTCATGCTATGGGTAAAGAGAACTGCTATCGGTTCATGAGCACCATGTTACCTGTCGTGATTTCATACTTGTTTTGCATCAGAAACAGAAAAACTGAAACTTCTGAAATTCCCAAGAGTTTCCCCTAAATGGTCATTCCAGCCGTTATTATCTCCCAACCCCAAAACATATAAAGGAACCAAGTTGCTGATTTATTCAAATAGCCATCCTCCCTCTTCCCTAGGAATTTCCTGCTATAGAACTTAACTGTCTCTGGCTAACCTGTGCTTAACAAAGACAATTCTCTACCCAGAACTTGCCCCAATGTGGGGCATGCAGGAGGCAGCTGATCAATGATTCTTATCATTGATGTTTCTCTCTCTCTCTCTCCCTTCCTCTCTGAAATCAATAAAAATATATTTAAAAATAAAATAAAAATACCATTGTGGAAGAACATTTGCTTGTAGATACAGTTACATACTGATTGCCTCACTAGGTGCAAGTGTCTTGTGAATTTTAAGTGAGCCTTTTACCTAACCCATGGTCGGCAAACTGCGGCTCGTGAGCCACATGCGGCTCTTTGGCCCCTTGAGTGTGGCTCTTCCTAAGCCTTAGGAGTACCCTAATTAAGTGAATAACAATGTACCTACCTATATAGTTTAAGTTTAAAAAATTTGGCTCTCAAAAGAAATTTCCATCGTTGTACTGTTGATATTTGGCTCTGTTGACTAACGAGTTTGCCGACCACTGATCTAGACGAGTCTCAACTGGGCTGACTGGGCACTTCAAGTCTCTGCCACGTATCTGTTCCATGCCAGTAGATACCCCAGGAATGTCCTCATGGAGATGACAGAAACACAAGAAAGAGCAAGGCCTCTCAAGTTGTAGACTTAGAAGCACCGTACTTGCACTTCTGCTTCATTCTATTACCCAAAGCCAGGCACATGGTCAAGTCCAGAGACAGGCAGAGGACACTTCAAAGTTAAATGCCGAAGGGGTTGGATGCAGAGAGGGTAAAAGATCATTCAACCCATCAGCAAGACCTATGAGTTCTACCTTAGAAATACTTTCCACACCTGTCCAATGCTCCTTCTATCTTATTGCTACCACTGCAGTTCACCATGATATCTCTTAGCTATCACCATCTGACTTCTCTGTCCAAATCTTTCTTGACAATTCCTTCTCAGACGATTCTCAATGCAGCAATGATAATAAACTTAAAAAGAAAACCTGCTCTGACCACTCATTTAATTAAGTCTGCCAAATGGTTTCCTATTGTTCTCAGGATAAAGGTGAAAATCCTGAGTAAGGCCTGAATTGTTTTCAGTTTTCAATTGAGGGGTTATTTTAAAGCAATAGGTGAAGCCGGTGAAAGGGAGAAAGAGTGAAGAGGGAGTATGGGAAAGAGAGGCTTTGTAATGACTTCCATGTGAGGACAGCTTGGGAGCCCTTTCTCTAACTTCATCTCCTTCCATCCTTTCTTTCACTCTGTGTTTGGAACACATCATAATTCCCCAACTTGTATAGTATTTCAAGCCTCTGGGGTCTTACTTGGACTGCTCTGTGTCCAAGTAGAGAAGTAGAGTTCTTTATCTCTCCATTTGGTATGGCTTTAAAACCTTCTACCTTATGCCCTAAGAAAAAAAAGAGAGAGAGGAGAATAGCTCAGTGGATAGAGTGTTGGCCTGCAGACTGAGAGGTCTCAGGTTCGGTACCAGGAAAGGGAGTGGGGGGAGAAAACCGGTATAATTTTTATTTATTCATATCAGACAGCTATTGTTAGTTGTTGTTATTTTTTTTAATTTGCCAGTATAATGGAAAAGAGGTCAACACTCCTGACTAAACAGTCATTGCACTTTTCAAAACTCTTAAACACACCAGTTGAGTATCGCCAGGTTAGAAGGATGCATTAAATAAAAAAGTCAGGATGGTCAGAAGCTTCACAGCATAATGAACCCCACAATCAGTGACAGCTAACTTTAATTGAACACCTTTCTAAATGCCTTACATTTTTTTACTCAGCTATCCTTCACAGGAAAACAATGAGAATGGTACTATTCTTAGCATCCACAGTTTATAGATGAGAAGATTGAAGGACAAACTTAACTCTCTTGCCAAGTTCTCACAACTGGCTAGAGGCAGAGCCAAACATTTGAACCCAGGCATTCCAGCTTCAGAAGCCCCGAGCTTAACACAGCGGCCTCTCATGGTAGAAGTTTTATGCTGGCCGCCTGTCCTGCTCTGCCTGGCCTCAGAAATAAAGAAATAGTCAGCAAATTACCTAGGGGTTCGTAGGGTGGATTTCAGAAAACCCTATTTTGAGTTTTGTTTTGTTTTGTTTTGTTTTTGGAGGGGGTCATTGTTTCTCATACCGAAAAAAGACTCCTTACAATAATTATCATAGTGTTTGTCTAGTCTTTGGACACATTTATCTGACTTCCCAGGACAAAAGTAAGTAACAGTTAAGGCCCCCATTTGTCCTGACAGCTCTGACACTTTAAGAATGGCTGATCAGGGGGGTGACTTACTTGTACGTTATATAAAAATCCAACCACTATGCTGTACACATGAAGCTAATATAATATTGAATGTCAACCGTAATTGAAAAATAAAAACAGCAGTTTTTAAAGAATCCAGTGAATACCAAAAGCACTAGCATGGTCACAAATGACACAGGCAGAGCAGCATACCTGGAGGGTGCTGATTGTTGAGACCATTTTATCCCTCCACATCCAATCAGTTGGAATTTGTTGACGGAAACATTTCAGTTTCAAGCTTCTCAATATCCCTGTATTTACTTAGACTCGAGGAACCAAGAGGGCATTTCACTGCATATGTAAAAGCAAACATGTCATTGGACCATCTCCACTGCAGAGTTTCAAACTGGCAAATACCATTCCACTTGGAAAATCTAGGATGATTCTGGAGCTTTCAGAGCCTAGAATAGAAACCAGAATGTAAAGAGAGCCCGGATGTATTGATCTTGCTCACTAATATGTTGCAGGTGCCTAGAAGGGTGTCCAACAAAGAGCAGGCACTGGATATAGAATACAACGAGTAAGAGTTGGTGAATGAATGAGTTGGGACAACAGAGTTCTCTGTAAGTCTGGTTCCATTCCTACTTTGAGGGAACCAGGTAAGACCTTTACTCAGGTTTATTTTACAACTCCTTCTGCACGATTTTCAAGCTGAAACATAGCAGCTGAGAGAAATCTCTGTTCAAACTCATACGTCCAGGACTATTTTAGTAGTCCCCGGATGTGTTGACTGTAACACCAGCACCTAACCACTGGTTGAAAATAAAGGCATTCACACACCCAGAGCATGTAACCTCAAACTCACTTGCAAAGTAATCTAATGTAATGGCTACAAATTTGGTCTTTGCGGTCAGACCGAAATTCAAATCTGAACTCCACCCTTTCTGAGCCATATTTTGAGGCTTCCTTAACCTCTGTTTCCTCATCTTTTAAATCAAGGTAATAATGCACACCAGAGTGGCAGTAAGAAGTGTATTAGATAACACATCAAAAAGCCAAGCGGAGTGTCTCAGATACAGGGAATGCCTAAGAAATGGTTGCAGAGTGAAGTGGGAACATGCTGAATACTTACTCTTTCATTCTGAGGGGCATTCTCCATGTAATTTTTTTAAATCTTCACTTGATCACATGAATTAGACAATTACCAATTTTTATTTCAGTCTTCAATTTGTATTTGTATCTCCCAAAGGTCATTGAACCTCTCAGCGATGTGCTAAGCAGAACTTGGCAAGAGTGTGGCCCATCCCCATGGCGCTGTCAAATGTGTTATGCTTGTAATGAAAATACATTTTACTAAGTGAAAAAAATGTATGTGGTTTCCAGACATACTTAGCTTGCTTCTAGGCCATCTATGTTATTCTCAGGCTGCCTTTCCAAATAACTTTAATTAAAAGAGCCCTTAACTATTCCATACCCCGAAGATTCCAAACTGATGTGTTATTTTAATATCAACACATGGAGGAGCCTCTTAAGACTGTCGTTCCAGTCACAAATTTTGTTTCCTGCACTGGATTTGACCTAGTCACAGAAAATATTTATGCTTATTTGGTGACATGAGCTATAAAATATAAAATACATGTGTTGTCTGTAATAACATTCAATTAGCTTCAAATGATTATTGCTATCACTTGCAATGTGATCCTAAGAAAAGTAGATTGTTGGATTCAAGAAGGAAGGGAAGGAAAATGAAGCGGATAGTTTTCAATTTTATAAAATGTACCAGAAGCCAGGATATGTAACCATCATCACTTACTGAACTGCACATGTGCCTAGCTCTATGCTAAGCACTTTTATGCCCATGCTCTCTCCTGTAATCATCACACCTACTCTTTGACATAAAACAGAGCCTTATTTTCCAAATGGGAAAACTGCAGCACGAAAAGGGTATCTTGCCCCAGGCTCCTTATTTAAGAAGTGGTGAGTTCAGATAAACTCTAAAATCTGGATCCAAACTCTAATATTGCTCACAGGACCACTGCATGTTCCCTACCGTTGACTTAAGCAGATGGTAAAATCTTGACCTTCATCACTGGAGCAAGTAGGGATGTGGGATCTAATTTACTGACTCATACACAGCAATAGTTACTATCACACAGGGCAACTTCATGGCCTCTCTCTACCAACAAAATGAAGGTGCACCCCAAATTCTCTGTCAAATGAGAAATAAGCTAGATCTTGATCTCTTTAGAGAGCAACTAATTCTGAAATCCTGGTGTCTTCACTTATGATTGTGATCATGGCCCAATGTCAGATCAACTGGTTACATGGAGTAAGTTTTCCTCACTCACTCACCAACTTTTCCTAGCTCATGCAGTCATTATGTTGGGAAAATTCTAACTTATCTATCTCCATGGGTCTACTAAATGAGGACAGCGGTGTGTGAAAAATCAGTTGTAAGCTTCTAAAACAACCACACTCCATACAGTAGTTGGTTCCTTATATATTTCAATGGGCATTGCCTCGAAGCCCAAACTTAACAAAAACATATACCCATTGGTAGCTCTAATTTAATAACAATCCTTCCCGATAATGTCCAGAACTATATGACATGCTCAGAAAAAAAAAACTTATACTGTGAACATAAATTTGCATCATAAAAGCAATATCATGATCATTACACTATGGGCTATGTCACTTGGTGGGATATTTGTTTTTATGATGCTCCCAAGAGGGAGGTGGACTGATACAGCACATGGTTTCCCAACAGAGCTCCTCTGTATCCTGAGATTTGCAGTTACCTCACACAGGCAAGTGGTTTAGTGCAAGAGTTTCCAGGCCAGAGATGTTGGCTTGAATCCTGGTCCTGCTGGTGAAATTCACATCATTTAAATAAATTGCCTCATCTCCCAAATGTGTGGATTGGACTAGACGGTTTCTAAGGTTTTGCCAGAAGCCTCAAGCTCTAGAGCAGTGGTTCTCAACCTTCTGGCCCTTTAAATACAGTTCCTCGTGTTGTGAACCAACCGTAAAATTATTTTCGTTGCTACTTCATAACTGTAATGTTGCTACTGTTATGAATCGTCATGTAAATATCTGATATGCAGGATGGTCTTAGGCGACCCCGGTGAAAGGGTCATTCAACCGCCAAAGGGGTAGCGACCCACAGGTTGAGAACCACTGCTCTAGAGGCTTCTCCATCTATTTCCCCCCAATCCGCCCCCCTACCCCACCCCATGACGCACACACACATACAGTCTTCTTCACTCCTTCTCCTTCCCATTGCACACACCACTGAAAGCAGGGGTGACTATTCAGACTGCTCTGATTGCCAGACTCCAGGACACTGATGGGGCCACTTTCCCTAGTAGGTGGGGTTGTCATGCGGTGGAATGCACACTGGGGAGTGGAACGCACTTGGAAATGGCTCTGCTTTCCTGCTTTCATCCATGCAGCTGAAGCGGCAAGTTGGCCCCAGGCTTGTTTTCGGCACTGCTCTGCCCTCTCTTCTCTGTCAACAGCCAAGGCTGAGTCCCAGGCTCCAAGTGCAGCCTAGGGGCATTGGATTGGAAACAATTGCATTCTTTCTTACAGTCTCTCTGTAGTTCCATTCCCCTGCAGCTGGCAGATATGATTCAATGGGTATAACTAGCTGGAGGAAGAAAAAATATGCTCATGTAGTCCAGTCGGCTTTACCAGAGTCTGATGAACTGAGCTTTGTGAATTTACTTTCAGTGTATTCCACATGGTGCACCTTCCCAAAGAATGTTCCGGGGGGATAAGGGAGGGGCCCAGGTGGGAGGCAGGTGTTCTGAATTCCTTGGCTCTAACACTGTTGTCACTAATAATACCATACCAATGAGACAGTTTTGGAGAATAAGCTTTAATTTCAAAAACAAATATAAGCAACAATTTGACCAGAAGTTAGCTTATACCCTCACTGGAGGCAAGAATTTGTCTGAATTAGTTCACATGAAGCCCAAATCTCTCTTTCTCGAAGTATCTCTAGCTCTACCACTTTCTCTCACTATCTGTTTCTCTCTCTCTCTCTCTCTCTCTCTCTCTCTCTCTCTCTCTCACACACACACACACACACACACACACACACACACATACACGCATGCATGCACACTACAGTGTAGCCATGTAGGTACATCACTGCATCACACTGAGGAAGATTGAGTCTACTCCTTCCCAGACAAGCCATCTGAACCAGGGTGCCTCCTTTGATGCCCAAGGAAGAAATATTCTAATTGGCTCCAGTTTTATCCTGTCCACAGCCCACAGACATGCTCCCCCAACACCGAGCATCTATCTGGCTTATACACCCTGGTATTTTGCCACCCATTGGGAGCTGTTGCCCTCAAATAAGTCACTGCGATGATAGAGCATGAATTCTCAAGGACATAAGCACATTCCTGGACTGGGAAAATGTGCAGGCAGGAGGCTGCTACCTTCTGCCCCATGGAGCCCAGCAAGGCCTAACTAACCTCCCTTCTGGCTTTTCCTTGAGGGCAGTGACTTATCAAAAATGAAACTTCCCAGGCCCTTAGCTTCTGATCCTGTCATTTCCACGCCATTGACTGGGTCCCAAACGCTGCTTTGGGCACAGAAGAAGAAATAAAGCTGAGAGAATATTTAGCAGCCACCCCCTCAGGCACTTTTGGAAACCCAGCTGAAAGGATTATGTCTGGCTTCCCAGAGAAGAAAGGAGACAGAGGAAAGACAAAAACATTCAAGAACTGCTAAATTCCAGAGCTCCTTCAGTATGTACTGCCTTCCCATAGGGATCACAAGTGCAGCTCCATCGAAGAGTTCCATGTGTCCTAACACTCCCTGAGCAATCCCCAAACTGTTGCCATTGGACGACTCTTTTCTAATGCACATCCACATTTATAGAAGTCAGACCTGGGAGGCTTTGAACTGTTCCAGAACCTTAATGTTGGAGCCTCGTAGAGGAAGCTTGAGCAGAGTCTTCTCAGTTACAATGGCTACTACTCTCCTATTCTTTTTTCTAATAGGAAGGTGAGACCTGGAGTATGACAGGCTAGTACCAAACCCAGCAGCATCAGCTGCTGACAGTGGCCTGAGAGTGGTACCAGGGACCGCCCTCTGCACTGCACCCCAGCAGGTCAGAGAAGAAGAGGAAAACTGGAAATTGAGACCTTCCGTGTTCACTGCAGGGCTGGCCAAAGGTGCTGGGTGGCACTGCATTCCTCAGTGGGCATGAGGTAAGAGGTCCTTTCTGGAGTGGTCACAGGTGCCCCTGACCCCAACCGGCTTCCTCAGCCTCCAGGCTAACACCAGTCCCTAGGCCTTCTACATATAACTGCCTGCCCTCGCCAAGACTCATCCCCAAGATTAAATGTGTTATATATCGTGAAAATATTACATATTCAGAGTAAAATCTTCACTTAGGCAGAATGGTCTATAATAAAAGGTAAAATTCCTCTCCCTATCCCCCCATGTGCCCTCACCACAGGTAATCACACTTCACAGTGTGCTTTCTATCCTTCAAGACATGATTTATGCATATGCAACTGAATCTATATATAATACTTTAAAAGAGCATCCAAATGGGAATCACACAAAGCTTACTGTTCCGCCGCTTACTTTTTATAATGTAATGTATTTAGAGATTCTTCCATATCAGTACACTCAGATTTAATTCGGTCTCTTTAAGAAATGAATACTGTTTGGGCATACTGCAATTTAGAAGTCCTCTTGTAAGTGACAGTCAGGTGGCTTCCAGTTGTTTGCTACAAGCCACGCTGCAGTTAAATTATTTGTACACATATCTTGGTGTTTCTGGGCAAGCTAATCTTAGAAGTGGAATCCTTGGCTTAAAAAGTATGCACATTGTAAATTGTTTACAGATGAAGTCGCATGGCTCTCAACAATAATAATTGAAAGCAAAGTGTTTGCTTTTCACATCCTTGACAGCTATTCACCAATAGTAAAAATGGTATTTTATTGTTTTAATTTCCATTTTTAAATTATGAATAAGATTGGGGATACACCCACTCATAAATCCTGTGTGCGGTTATAATGCTCTATTTGAACACAATACAGATACATACACAGAAGCACATTTTTTCTATAGGCTACTTATTCATATGCTTTACTCGTTTTCTTTTCGATTGTTCATTTATTCTTCTTGATTTGTAAGTATATACGTACATAGATGAAATGACTATATATTTATCATTTTTCCTACTTTGTCCTTTGAATTTTTTTTTTACTTTGTATACTGAATTTGTTATATTAAAATCATTGATTTATCAATGTTGGGCTTTATAACTTCTGGCTTTTATGTCAAACCCCAAGAGCTTCCCCACTATAAAATTCTTTCTTAAATTATTGTTTTTTTCTTCTAGCACTGTTATTACTTAATCCTTTAAGTATAAATGTTTTAAGCCTTTGGTTTGGTATAAGACCTGAGGTAAGAATCTAGCTACATGTAATTGCCAAATTTCCAGTTGTCCAAACATAACTTATTACCTAATGTAATTTCCCCTTACTGATTTCAAATACTATCCTACATGTCAAATACCAAACATATGCAGGTCTATTCCAGACCCTGTAATCTGTTCATTGATTTCTCTATTTCTACTTTGATTATAAACTAATGTAATTACTCTAGCATCATTATGCATTTTGCTATCTGATGGAGCTAGTCTTTCCTCATAATTCTTCTTTAGCATATTTTCTTTTCATGCTGGAAACGTTGTAAGCTGACTCTCTCTTCAAGGGTGACGGTTTGGATTTGCTTTGAAGGATGACTTTCCCCAGTTCTGTGAAAAGCCACCTGAGTGGGTCCTGTGGTTACGTAATACCCACCCACACTCTGGGGAAGACCTAAATGCAGACCCAGCTGCAATCTGTTCCATCTGTTTAGAAATGTAAATCGGGCAGATCTTTCAACAGATCTGTTTCTACAGTTTATATAGCCAATAAAGAAATGTTTCTTCCCTACGTGTGAATGCATACTGTCCTACGCACATCTATGAGTGATGTGTGTCTGTCAGCATTTGCCTCCAGGAGTTGCAGAGATGGGATGGGACAGCCAGCATCAGAGAGAGGCCTGTAGAGAGTCCTAAGGCTCTCTCCACCCTCCAGCGCAAGAGAGAATGTAAAAAAGAACAGGCCGGGGTGGCTGCGGCCCATCCTGGGCCTGGGCTCTATTCCACAATTGGTGTCCTGAACAACTGAACACCCTGATTTAGGAAAATGTCTATTGTTAAACTTTAGAGTTCTGATTTATTCCACAGCCTTCAGAGAAAACCTTATTCCTGTGGCCCTTTTTCCATCAGAGATAAATATTCCCAGTCACCCTGGAAGGGAAGGGAAAACACCAAGTTATTTGGAGTCCCTTAGGGTTCAAGGGCCTGGACTCCAGGTAAGACGGGTGAGCTCGGGGCTGGCACTGCATGTGGCTAAGCAACAGGCTGGGGCGATCCTGAAAGGGAAGTTGAGGAAAGAGATGCACACCCTGTAGATGACCTGATGGAGGGCTTTGGAATGCTGTCATGTTTGGAATCCCTTTTGCATTCTCTTTACTGTTGCTGCCTTCTGAAACCCCCAAACCTTCCTAATGCCTTGGATCATCAAACAGCAATTATGGGGGGTGTGGGGGGGGGGTAAGGGAAGTGACTGGGGGAATATAGTCATGAGACATCCAGCTGCAGGATGAAGATAGCTGGGAACGCAGTAGATGGGGGTGAGACCGCAGGAAAGGAACTGACGGAAGACAGAGCCGCGGCTAGAAGGCTGAGGTGGCAACAACCACCAGGACCGATTTCTATAACCTGAGCATTTCCCAGGGAGTCCCAGAAATACTCAGGCAAGGAACTCTGGAATTTCCACGCACAATCAAATTTAAGTCAAAGTTGGTTAACAAGGGGAAATGTGATCTGACACCTGTCAAAAAAGGGTCATTTCTGTAATGATTGTTTAACTCTATGTAAACACCAGTTTTGTTTTTAAAGGGAGGTATCTTTTTACTCATTAAACTAAATTTTTCAAATAGGGCAGCTTCAATCTAGGCCACACCTAACTGACAGTTTTCAAGCAGTCCAATAAACCCTACCAAGTCAGGAAGATTCTTTCTTTATCCCAAACAAAGAAACCCACAGAATTGAAATCCCGCGTATCCAGGTAGTTACCTCAACTCTGCTCTTACCAGACTGAGGACTCGGAGATCAATCTTGGTGGCCAGCTTTGCTGGGGAGCAGGGAGAGGTCTCCAGTGATGGACAGCTGGGCATTCCTCATGGATAAAACCAGTGGAGAAGGACCCCTCTCCTCCAGATATTGCTAAATAAAAATAATTAAAAATTGAGGTTCCCACACTACCCTTCTTTCCCTCCAAACCCTCCTCTGCCTAGGTGAGCATATCTAAACTCCCAGGCTTCTATACTTTTTTAAAGTACCCTGAGACCACCTACTGAGTCTTATTTGAATACAAGCTTCCTTTGATATTCCTCTGAACTCAATGAAAACAGCAAATTTGGATTGGGGTGGGGGGGGTGGGTTCTGGTATCTCCTACAGACCATGCTGTAATGTAATTCTCACTCAAAGTTACCCAATCCTTACACAGTCATGAAAAAACACCTTTAGATTCAAGTGCCACTAGTCTCTATGAGTTCACTCACCTATTTAATAACTGTTTATTAAACATGTACTTATTGTATTCACAACTCTATACCACGGAAAAGAGAGATGATGCGTGGTCATATTAGCTTTTTGTGTTACATTTTTATTATTTTTAAAATAATTTCCAAATCTATTACCTCACCTAATCCTAAGTAAAAGGGGAAAAAAATATGTCCCAGACCAATGTAAAAATATAAAAAATTTTATACTTTCTATTTTCCAATCAGGAAAATTAACATGAGGTCAGCTTAACCTTAGAAGAATTCTTGGAGGCTGATGACTCAGAGAAATTTTTTTAGGGATGAATATAAGTGATTTTTTTTTCAAGTTATTTTTATATAATCACAACATGGAAATTTTGGAAAAACATAAAACACCACTACTCTAATTAATATTATTAGTACATAAGAAAAAAAAATAATGAAATGGAGTTTTTGCTTCCATTAATTTTCCCTTTTATGCTAAAGATACAGGGTGTCCCAAAAACATGTATACACTTTTTAACAGCTGATAGCTCAACTGATGTTTCTTTCTTTCAGCCAAACGAAGCTTTGAACAAAAGAAATGCATCCTGAAATGCTACTGGAAGTTTGAAAACACAGTTGAAGTACAAACACCACCATTTTTGAGACCCTATGTCTCTAAAAAAAAAATGTATGCACACTGTTAACAGCTGATAACTCACTTAATTGTCACTCCTTTTCAGATTTAACTGATTTGAAATAATGGGTGAAGCCAAACTAAGCTTTGAACAAAGAAAATTTATCCTTTTTTATGGGGTTACATAAAAGATAAAGTTTATGGTACAAAACTGGCAACAGTTGACAAATTGAGGGTGCACAAATACCAAAAGAAATGATTCTTGATGTTTGCGATTCCATTGCTTTGCATTATCAGCAGTGCCTGGACCAGGCAGTCATCAGTTTGAAAACAGGCGTTGACAAAAAAATTATTCATTTCTGTAGATTCTTTTAAATTTTGAAAATGAACTGTATGTAAATAAATACTGACTCTATAGTCACTCGAACTGTGTATACATTTTTTGGGATACCCTATAAATACGCATACATGTATGTATATACATATATACATGTATACATACATTAATCTAAAATTCTTATTTTTAACATTAGTGCATAAATATGTATATGCTACTGCATAGTGTTTATAACCATCATTTTAATATTTAATACAGTCACTCACTATAATATTATTATATTATAGTGAGTGACTGTATGATAATATATCACATAACCATTGTCCCATTACTGGACATACTAAGTTTTCCAATGTTTAAACTATTTTGAACAAAATAGTCTTTCCATATTGTTGTTCCCTTTAGGTAGTTACCTATAAGAAACCTATTTTAAATAATCTATCTTCTTTTGACTTTGGGTTTTCTTGCTGAAACTATGGTAAGTCCTTGCAAAATTAAGGTGATTAAAATCTTAGTGAAGATTTTGGCTACAATTTTCACTTATTTAAATCTACATCCATTCTTGAGTGACTAGTCCTTCTCCACAGACAATTTTTCCTGTCTGCTTCATTCTTCTGTAACATATTTTTCTGTCGACTTTCTGTCATATGGACGTAGAACCATTAACATTAATGAGACACTAATTAAAATGAAAGTTGTGGTGTCTTTAAGAACTACACATAAGAAATGAATCAGTAGCAATACCAAGTGTTTTCTCTAGGTTGAATTTAACAAGAAAATATTTTGGTCCTGGGGAGTGACTCCTGTGTATTGAAGCCAGATTTAGGAATACATTTTCCTGGCTAATACAGTGGATCTGCTTCTGCTTCTATTTATTTTCTCGGTTTTTCCCCTAAGCCTGAAAACAAGAAATGTTCCTGATTTCCCACCTGCATAACACCATTGTGCCTCACTTAATTAATTGGTCCTCTTGAAATCACCTTTCATGTTCCTCCCACATTGTTCTAATTCTATTCCTAGAGCCCATTGTTGAGCTGTGCACAGTGCTTGCTAGCATCCCATTGGTGGCAGATTTGATAAGAGAAAGCAAGTCAACACTTCCGTTACCTTTAAAGTTTTATATCTAAAGCTGTCCCCTGTGGGCTCCCTGCAATCACTCCTAGACACTTTTTTTCTTTTTCTTGCAAGGACTTTCAGTGCAGACCATTTAAAAAGTGGAGAAAAGTGCAATTATTGCAGGAACAAAAGCTGCAGGGCCAAATTTCTCCAGACAAAAAAAAAAAAAAAAAAAAAAAAAAATAGAAGTCCACAGAATACATGCATTTGAAAAATGTTTTTATGTACATTTCAAGATGTCAAATATAACTAGGAACACTTCATAAGGTTGGTTAGCTATTTAAGCTCTGTATATAAAGAAGGCTGGAGAAGTTACAAACACAATATGTTAAGGTCTTTTTTTATGTTCAGTGTTGTTACCTAAGAAACACATGTTCCCTGCAAAAATTCAAAATTCACGGAAAAGCACAATGAAGAAAATAAAATAAATTCCACCAGTAATACTTTAATTCTTTATGTCAAAAGAACCACATTGTTAATATGATCATGTTTTTTTAAAATAAAATTGGAATCATGCTCTATATCATAATCTACACCCAGCCAGCATGGCTCAGTGGTTGAGTGTCAACCTATGAAGAGGTCAGGGACAAGATTTAAGAAGGCATCATTTAGCCCTAACCGGTTTGGCTCTGTGGATAGAGCATCTAACTGTGGACTGAAAGGTCCTGGGTTTAATTCCAGTCAAGGGCACATGCCTGGGTTGTAGGCTCTACCCCTAGTAGGATATCCCTGGTAGGGGGCATGCAGGAAGCAGCCAATCAATAATCCTCTCCCATCATTGATGTTTCTATCTCTCTCTCCCTCTCCCTTCCTCTCTGAAATCAATAAAATACATATTTTTTAAAAAATCATAATCTACATCCATGCTTTTTCCATTAACAGTATACTCTGAATAATTTCCTGTGTTATGTGTCCTAAAACATGATTCTTGTCATTTTATATGTGAACTAGAGGCCCAGTGCACAAAAATTTGTGCACTCGAGGAGGGGGTCCCACAGCCCAGCCTGTGCCCTCTCGCAGTCTGGGACCCCTCGGGGAATGACCACCTGCTGGCTTAGGCCTGCTCCCCGGGGGATTGGGCCTAAGCTGGCAATCAGACATCCCTCTGGCAGCCCGGCAGCCCTCGGGGGATGTCCACTTGCTAGGAGATCAAATCAAAGTGCTCAGAGAGCCATCACAAGATCACCTGGATTTAAAACCCTGGAGAACCTCGGGACCCAGTGTGGTGTGTCTTATCGGCCTGCAGACCCCATTAGGCAAGGTTGCTTAATCAGAGAATCACAGATGTCTCTTCAAATGTTACCCCTCCTTCTTTCTTCCAGTTCGGAGCCTCCTCTATCCATATGCGCCCAGGACCCTCTTATTCTACCATCTTATACTTGGCCTTCATTTCCTCACTTGTCAAATGTTGGGACAATTTTCATTAGGTCCCCTTCAGCTTGCAGTGAGCCACTCATTCATTCTTCAATCTTATGAACCAAATGACCACCCCATAAGAAAAACAACACTCCACAAACACTTACGAAAGACTGTGCTCAGCGTTGTTACTGAGGAGAGTGCAAAAGAGCTCCTTAGTCTATAAACAATCCTTTTGAAAGATTTTTCTACTTAATTTTAAAGCTTTCTGTGTTTAGAAGAAAGAAGTCCAAAGCTCCTTTTAAAAAAAAAAACAAAAAAAACTTCTAGTTAGAGGAAAGAGGAACCATTTTCTGACACTACTGGGAAATTGTGAAATGAGGTTGAAATCCTGTGGTAAGTGTTGGGGTACCACCCGCTCTGTGATGCACTTGTGGATAAAATACCAGGAAATCCAGAGGCGAGCTAAAAATAGCCCAAACCACGGGGGCTTGGAAAGTCCTCAGCAGCTGCTCCCAGAACATGATCGATGGGGACTGGCCTGGAATGACCGTCTCAGAGCCATGCACCAGAGCAGCACCCGCAGTGTGTGGAGAACTGAGTGAGCCTGAATGCTCTCCCTGATATTCCACTTCATATCTTCTTATGGCCATTACTGTTTCTACGAAGCAGGTACAGTTCAAGAGTCTAATTCTGTTCTTTTTTTAAAAAATAAATAACATTTTAGCCCAGCCAGCGTGGCTCAATGGCTAAACACTGACCTATAAGCCAGGAGGTCACGATTCGATCCCAGTCAGGGCACATGCGCAGGTTGCAGTCTCAATCCCAACAGGGGGCATGCAGGAGGCAGCCAATCGATGATTTTCTCTCATCATTGATGCTTCCATCTCTTCTTCCCTCTCCTTTCCTCTCTGAAATCAATAAAAAAATATTTTTAAATAAATAAATAACATTTTACATATATAGCACAGGGCAGCAGATTATATCCTTGCCCCTCTCAAATATTTCCATCACATATCAGCCTCATGTAGACCTAGGTTACCCAACATCTGGAAAGCTTATGCTAAACTGCTGAAAAGCATAAGTAGACAATGGCAGTGTCTAAACATGGAATGTCGCGATTAGAATGGCATTTTATAACAATCCCACTGAGATGGCACTCTAAAGGGTAAGTGGGCGGGGGGCCAAAATGGAGGCAGAAAGACCAGTTAGCAATTTGATAGACTGACGCAGGAGAACTACAGAAGCTGGAACAGGGCAAAGGCAGTGGGATCACACAGAGAGGAATGAAGATACATTACTGAAAACATGGGTCATCCAGGGCTTGTGGCGGTTGGCTATGGCACCTGAAAAAGAGAAGCACCCATAATTTTTTTAAAAAAAATTATTTTCAATAACATTTAAAGAGAACAAGAAACTTTTGGTCCAAACATGCCAAATCAATGAATCTTATAGTGCTGTCTGATCTCTCTCAGGCCACAATGATCTCTCTCACAGACAATTCCTAAGTTAATGTTGCAGGAAGCTAATCTCCTCTTGGACAAGGGCCTGCAGGGACAGCCCTGGAGGGGACATAGAAAGGTGGCTCACAGGAGTGCCCAGGTCTTCATACAAGGGAAAGAAAAGTTTCCAAACACGCATGTCACTTTGCTCGGGTTTCTTCGAGGAACGCTATTTGTCATTTCACTGGGCTCTAGGCCTACGCAGCCACCAAAAAAGAATAAAATGACTCCCTCGGGTATATTCACCATCTCTATCCATTCTCAACCAATGGCAGGACAATAAAAGAAGACAAGAAATGGGAGGAATATTCCAGAGAACTTGATACCACAGGGAAGCAAGGAAAAAGATTAACTTACCTCATAAAAATAGGAATAAACAAAGAAAAGATAAAAGAATGAACTTCCAACGCATCACCTCCCCTCCCCTCACTTTCCCAATCCATTCATTGCACTCACTAAATACTTTCTGGCAAAAGTTTTTGATGTGTTGTTGTTTTTTTCCAAAATAACTGATGCTTATGGTATTGGTTAGCACATGGAGGTCACAATAACACGAGAATCCCCGCAGTCATAACATGACAGGACCAGGAAAGCGTGCCACAGACCTGGTTAAGAGCAAGTGGCGAAGGTCCTCCCTCTGTTTGGTTTGAACTCTCCCCCAGCCACAGTAAGAGTCCTGCCAAATAGCTACACTGTGGGTAGGGACAGGACACTCGGTTGAGGATCAGGATACTTGGAGTTCCGTGTCAGCTGTGTCGTGCAATCTCTCTAAAGCTTTGGTTTCCTCGTGTGTAGAAGAAAAAATTCATAATTCTTGTCTACTTCAAGGGGCTCTTGGGAGGATCGCAACCAGATAAGGTAAATAAAAACCTCTTTGTAAATTATAAAACGCTGTGGTGACATCTGCTTATTATTTCTCTTTTTTAAAAAAATTTTTTATTACAAAGGGTATTACATATGTGTCCATTTTTCCCCTCCGCCCTAGACAGTCCCCTAGCCTCCCCTATCCCCCAGTGTCTTATGTCCATTGGTTATGCTTATATGCATGCATACAAGTCCTTTGGTTGATCTCTTACCC
>NW_006284839.1:2725631-2762516 GCF_000327345.1 Myotis davidii | reverse complement strand
TGTGAGGTTTTAAAAATAACTGTCCTACAAATTAAAAATGACACCACACTTTATAAGTTAATTTAAAACATAAGAGAGCAGCCTGGCCAGTCTTGCTCAGTCCCCAGTGTGGGGCATGCATTTATTTCAGAAAGGAAGTGACAAGGAGAGCAAGATAGAAACATCAGCGAAGAGAGAGAATCATTGATTAGCTGCCTCTTGCATGTCCCACACTGGGGATCAAGCCCCCAACTTGGGCATATGCCCTGATCAGGAATCGAACCGTGACCTCCTGGGTCACAGGTCAATGCTCAACCACTGAGCCATGCCAGCTATGGTTGGCATTCTTGAACAAAGATAGAGCACCAGTGAGATGGCAAGATGAGCCCAAACCAAAATAGATATATCATTCTTATACCTAAAGCAATAGCAACACATCAGGGCATGGAAACTGTTGATATGTCTAACCAACGTTGTACATTTTAGTGATAAACAGTCTAATCTATTACTTATTGTTTGACCTGCTGCAATACACTAGACTTCCAGATTAATGGCTGAATCCCTTCATTTTAGTCAAAATGTATTTGTCTCATATAGACCGAGGTAGGCAAATGCAAACAGGGAAGGGGTGGTGTGTAACAAATGTGACATAATATGACAAGTGTGACTGTATTGTCTATTTTAGAGTTTCTATGAGAATAAATCTTAACTGTTCTCAACACAAACAAATTACAAACATGTGACATGGTAAAGATGTTAGCTAATGCTGCTGTGGCACTCATATTGCAGTATACAAATGTACCAAACCCACACATTTATACCTTAGACTCATACAATGTTATATGTCAATTATATCTCATTAAAAAATTTTAAAAAGCAGGCAAAAGTCTACTATTAATCCCAGCAGGTCTAGAGCCTGGGACTTAACAGGCCTACGGAGGACAGGAAACCATCCCATGAGAATAAGGTGAGATGTCAATCAAAATCCCCAGTTAAGCCTGGATCCCCATCCCCACCACCATGAAAGATTTGCACCTTGAAGGAGACCATAGGCACACCGGTTCTCTTGGCCTTGGTAGTGGAAGGAGCTGGGAAAAAGTCTCCCCTTAGAATTCCTAATCACAAACCTGTGACTCGGCAAATTTGGGTGAAAACTCAAATGATCTGTGTAGACCAGGAAAATCTAAACTAAAATTTTAATTTAAAGTGTTTACAGGTTTGTTATGCTCCCAGGAGACCAGCAGCAGCAAAAGAATATCCTTTCTGTGTTAACATATTTTAAGCCCAGGACTCACAAATTCAAATAGAGTTCTTAGGGAAAATGAGCACATAATGAAAAATCCCTAAACAAACGAGGTACTAGTAAAAGACACCATAGTAAAAATGCCAACTAGGGGGTGGGGGTGGGGGGCAGGTGGGGATGAGGGGAAAGCACTATAGAATTAAATCCACAAAATTTCAGGTATTAGATTTATCAGATACATAATATAAAATAAGCATGTTTTAATGTTTAAATAAATAAAAAGAGGGTTCTTAAGTATAAGATAAGGCCATCTTACTATCAAAATCGACTAGACAGAGATGAAATAGAACTAAATAAAACTTCCATTTTTAAATAGTCAGACACTAAGGAACACAGACAGACCTTTCCATTGGGGACAATTAAAAAAGCAATATCAAAAGTAAAATATAGCTTCCTAAGGGCTTTCTAGCTCTCATAGGATAGTGAGGACTATGAGGCAAAGATCCTGGGATAAGTGGAGGTCTTAGAGTGTTCAAGGCTGCCATTCTGATAGGGAAGTTTTCCAATTCCAGGGGATAACTGATTGGTGGAAGCCAAGTGGTCTTAAAGAGCTAAACAGAAAGCCCTGGGATGCCAAAGAGACTGGTAAATGCCTCTAGCTTTGTTCTAGGACCCTGTGGAGCCACACCCAAGGAATAGGAGCTTCCTAGAAATCAACAGGCACTCACAGACTGCAGCTCACCTTTGAATCATATCAGTCTTTAAAGATTATCCTGAATTCCTATGTCCCCAGATACTAGCAGAAACGAACTTAGGTCTTCATATCATCTAATATTATTTCCACAAACATTTATTTCCACATGGAAATCAGTAGCAAAAAGATGAGAATACTCATATGCTTGCAACTTCAGAAATGCCACATTTAAGTAATCTGTCATCAAAGAAGAAATCAAGTGGTAATTAGAAGTCATTTAAATTGTATTTAGAACAACACATTAAAACTAGTGGAACAAGCCGAGACTGGTTTGGCTCAGTGGATAGAGCATCGGCCTGCGGACTGGAGGGTCCCAGGTTCGATACCGGTCAAGGGCATGTACCTGGGTTGAAGTCCAAAGCTCCTTTTAAAAAAAAAAACTAGTGGAACACACTAGAAACAAATGTATAACTTTAAAGCATCTATTAGAGAAGAAGAAAGACTGAAAATCAATGAGCCAAACATCCATCTCAAGAAAGTATGACAATCTC
The DNA here is from genome assembly GCF_000327345.1 of Myotis davidii. NCBI lineage: Eukaryota > Metazoa > Chordata > Mammalia > Chiroptera > Vespertilionidae > Myotis > Myotis davidii. Next base: position 2,760,049 of record NW_006284839.1, on the reverse strand, counting down.
ACAAGTTAAAATGAAGCAGAAGATGTAAGATAATGAAGAGAAGAAATTAATGAACTAGAAGCGATACACACAATAGAAAATATCAACCAAAGTTGTGTGATTTAAAAAAATAGAAAACTATCAACTCTTGGCGATATTAGTCAAGGAAAGAAAGTAGAGATGAATTAGATAAATTCCTAGAAAAATAATTTACAAAAACTGTACAGAAGAAATAGGACATCTGAAGAGTTTATAACAATTTGAAAATCTGCATCTATAATTAAAAACCTGGACCAAAAAAATCACAGACTCATAGGAACTTGACTTCACAGGGAAATATTACCAAAGAATACACAAAGGGTGAACACTACCAAAGTCATTTTATGAAGCCATAATAACTTCATTATTAAAACTTGACAGAGACATTACAAGAAAAGAAAGTTACCGGCCAAACCTCACGTACGAACATAGATATAAGAAATTCTAAACAAAGTATAAGCAAAACGCGTCTTGTACTTTATTTTAAAGGAGGGGGAGGTTTATACAAGAAATAAGGCAGGAGAACTTTACTTATGAAGGTAGAAAGCCACATTAAATTAGATTGTGTACAATAAAAAACAACAACAAGTCAATTGAAAAATGGGCTAAAAACCTTAACAGACACCTGGTCAAAAAGGATATGCAGGTGACAAATAAGCATATGATAGGATGCTCCACATCATATGTCGTCAGGGAAATGCATATTAAAACAATGAAATACCATTACACATCTATTAGAATGACCAAAATTCAAAACACTGACAGCAAGCACCAAATTCTGGTGAGGGTGTGGAGCAAGATGGACTCTCACTCATTACTGGTGTGGATGCAAAATGGTACCGCCACTTTGGAAGATATTATTCATTTGTCAAAACTCATAGAACTCTTCAACACATAGGTGAATGGTAAACTATGGGCTGTAGTAAAACTAATACTTAATTTCTTTTAGAGAGAGAAGGGAGAGAAACATCATGTGAGAAAAAAACATTGATCGGTGCCTTGACCGGGAATCAAACTGGCAACCAACTGAACCCCTTAGGCCAGACAGAATTTCAATTATTCTATATCAAGTTTGTGGTTTTTGTTCTTTCTAGGATAAATGTATTCTTATCTGCAATTCCATGTTTTGTTTAGTTCAGGAAAGCTGTCTTTTATATTTTTGTTTAGTACTGTCCCCCTATGTTACATAATAGGTATGTAATAAACATTCCTTGAATGCATAAAAATGCTTGAATATTTTTGTTTCACTTATTCTGTTCTCTTCTTCAGAAAATCAATTATACTTATGTTGATTAAGCTTCCTCTGTCTTCCAGTTTGGTCACTTTTTTATATTCTTTTTAATATCTTTCATTTCCCATTTTGTTTTTGTGATTCCTCAAGCCTGTGCAACACTCGTATCTCTGGTGTGTTTTTACAAAGAGGGCACCTGCACCTATTGTTTCTTTGTTCTTGTTGCTTCTGAAGTGTTTTCCATCCCTGTAGTGATTTTGTTTTCCTGCAGTTCTTTTCTAAGTTCTGTGGACTCTTCCTTTTCTGTTTGATGTATTATAGTCCCGGAACCCTCAGAGCTCCCCTTATCAAAACTCATTGCAATTTTTTTTTTAAATATACGAACTCATCCTATTTTGGGAGATGATTCGTTTTGTGATGTCTCTTTTTCTACTTCTCTTAAAATAAAAAATGATTCTTCTTCAAATGGGGTCAATATTAGCTAAGGAATAAATGTGGGAGGGAAGAGTGATGTAGGGCAGTGCACGATGTAAATTCAAGGTTATGGCTGTGGACACAGTCTCACCAAGGCTGCCACAACCTACATGGTGGGCTAGAAGCTCTGGTGTGTGTGCTAAGCTGACAGTTTTGATCACAATAAAAGGAAACAGCCATCTGGACTTTTTCATCCACTTCAAATGGTTGCTCATCTCCCACATTCCTGATAACACATGTAAACAACGAAAGAGATGGAAATGTATACAACCCTCCTATGGATCACTCCCAGCCACAGACAGACCCTTCTGTCTTTTCCCACCTTTCATAGGAGTAAAATTTCATGAAGGTAACACTTCCGCTCAGTGCTGCTCAGCATCACAGTGGAATATTTTTCCTCCTCTCAGTGGAATACTGAAATGGTAATGCAGACAATCGGTGAATAGCATACCCAGGGATAAACAGGGGCAACCTTTGTTAGAACTGAAAGAGGTGTAACTGAAAGGGATGCCTGGGAGAGGGAGAAGGGGATGACTCATACTCCAAATTATGCAGGAAGCAGAAGTATTTAGGAAATTCTAACATTGGGACTTAGAGTTTGAATATTGCAGAATGTCAGAACCAATCTGTGCCACTAATCAGACAATCAATTAAGCTCTGATTACCCTGTGTTGTTTTTTTTCTATCAACATTTATCCCCTCTATGCACTCTCGCTCCTCCCGCGATCACCACACTGTTGCCCATGTCCATGAGTTATCTTACTGTATTAACCTAAAAAATAAATGGCCAAAGTGAGAGGCAGCAAGCACTTATTTGAGATTCAAAAGAATAGCTATTCAGGAAGCACTGATTCAGGCAGAACTCCAAAAGTATTCTGATTAGGAGGTGAAGGCGGGGGGCGGGGAAGGTAGGAGAAAGCGAAATAATTACATGAGTAGAAGGAAGGAATTTCTATAGGTACATATAGGCTAAATTATTCTTTAGTTATACACGGTAGTGCTAATTCTAAAGAATGTCTTTCATTTTCAGTCCAGTCGTCAGAATGCCTGCCTTTCCTGTTGGCTTTGCCAATGTCGCTTTGGCCCAGCCCAAAGGCGATTTTGCCCAGTTTAAACATCCCAAAGGTTTGAGGAATAAGATGTACAAGGCAGTTCCTCTGCGATGGCAGGCCCAACTCTATTTCAAAGTGGCTCCATTTATGTAATTTTTCACAGCCCCTTTCATTCTCCTGACTCACATTTCCAGTACCTACATGGAGAAGCCCAAAACTGAACAAATATTCCAATCACAGCTCTGAGTGTTCTGCTCCTTCCCAGGTGCCTCCTCTAGCCGTTCCTGGAGAACCAGGAACTGCGAAGCCTGGGCTGACTGAGAACAGGAGCTGAGAAGGTGCAGGGAGGGCAACGCTGTGGTGGAGAGGGAACACCTGGCTGCTGTAACCTGCCAGAGGGCAAGTTCAAGGGTGGGAGACCAAATGCCCTGGGAGTGTGTCCTCCCTTTGTCTCTGAGGCTTACTACAGCTGTCAATCAAGTCCTTCCTATGCTGTGAGGAGGTGAATACTGCTCCCCTGCTCTCCTTTATCCTGTTGCTAGTGGGAAGGACATACTAGACAATCACAGAGTGTTCCTGAGGTTTCTCTTCCGAGGTGCCCTCCCTGCCATGAGAACTGTTAACCCGGGTCTCCACAGGGGCACCTGCCCTCATACACTGGGTCCGGCCACAGCCACAGGCATCCTATGAGCCTGAAGAACTGCAGGATGGCTCTGTAGGTTTGGGGCATTTGAGGGAAATCTGTATGCTTCCCCTCTCATGTCCCTCTTTCAGTACAGAAATGCCTCATAGACTTCAGGTTGAAGTTGTCATCATCTTATTGTTTCATTGACTATAAAGGGTTTCTCCCCCCACCCCCGCCCCTTTTCATTCTTTTTGTTGTTGTTATTGCTTTTGCTGAGTTCTAAATGAGTAAAGAAGAGTAAAAATGCTTTCATAAGGACATATTTAACCAGACACTCTGTAAGCCTGATTTAAATATTTAGCACATTTTAATTAAAATCACAGTGTATGTGCAGAGGAAGGTGGGCAGCTCAGAGCACAGAGTCTCAAGTCGATTTAAATCCTGCCTCTGATTTAAATGTAAATCAGTGGTCCAAGATCTATCACTCATGAGATCTTGGGCCACTGATTTACTCTCCATAGACCTCTGTTTCTACACATAAAAGTGGAAATAACGGAATCTTGACAATAAGGTTATTTTCAGGCTTAAACAAAATTGAGCATATTGTAGGGGCACAAACATGCTACTTACTATTATTATAATTTTCCTTTCAAGTGCCAGTTTAAGAAAACTATGAAGTGTTTGTTGATTCACCATACCTAAATCTAGGTAGACACTATTAATCATCAAATGTTTATACTTATGTCTAAGTAAAATTAAAATGCAACACTCCTCTCCCTGAAGAAAAAATATGCAACCCTTTCTTGTATTTCTATCCCACACACACATCAGTGGAATATACTATGAAACTCTGATAGAAGAATAGCACTTCCAAATGACATGTATAGTCATTGCTATCTTTGATGCTTCACTAATACTCTGAGGCAGATATAATTCCTATGATTGTGTAGGTAAGAAGTAGACATGACTTCTCCAAGATCTCATAGTAAGGGTCTCCACTTAGGACCTCTCTCTTCCTGTCCTCACTATGACACATGAACCCTAATCAGAGAAATGCAGAGATGCTGAAGGAGCATGAGTCAGTCTCCGCCTCCCTAAGGTATTGGCAGAAATAATACTGCTCCCCTCCAAGCTTCTTTTCTTTATAGCCAAGCAGCTTAGAAAGGCTTAGAAACCTTCTCAAATCCTGTTTGGAATAAGGGAAGGAAAGGAAAGGAAAGGAAAGGAAAGGAAAGGAAAGGAAAGGAAAGCAACGTCATTATGTTACAGGAAAGGTTCTGACAGGTCCTTGGATGCTTTATACATTGTGACTCTAGGACAGATAGGGTTTGTTAACAAGTTGTATGTTAAGTGTGAGAGAAGCCAAAGTTGATCTAGAAAAAAATGAAAGGAAGGAAGGAAGGAAGGAAGGAAGGAAGGAAGGAAGGAAGGAAGGAAGGAACCTACCTCTGCCCTAAAACACCTGACAGCCAATTGTATATTCTCATAGATCTGAATAATATAATTTAAGAATTTTATTTTCTATAATCTCTGTGGAAGCAACTTATTTAGACATGCATGGCATTATCAATTGATTTAAAACATAACTTGCCCCTGGTATCTGAAAAAAGGATGATAGCAAGAGAAATTAAAAATGTAAGCCTACACATTGTTCAATGGCACGCTACCACTAGGAACTGAGGACTGTTTCGCTCATGGGTAGCAGCCAAGGCTGGCTAGGGCAGCACTGCTCATGAACTAAAGAAAGAGCTTTATCACTGGCCTCTCTACTGAGGACCCCCAAAATCTCTACATCCATAGTCAATGGGTGCCACCCAGAATCAATGGATACCTGTCTGTCACAACTAATGGAAAGGTTCTTTAATACAGGCCTTTGCAGAGATGCCAACAATTTTATCAGAATGACTGGTCCCAACTTGTAACAGGATCCATGTACAGTTTGTAATATAGCTAATTTAAGCACATGAACATGCAGAAGATACTTAAGTGGGTTTCCCCCCCAAAAGAGATAATCTCTAGCTCTTGGAACATGTTCCTGTTTTGATTCATTTTACAGCATAAAGGAAGGTTTCATTTCTTTAGCTTTTGGGTAAAAGCATAACTCCCAGATTGAGTTTGAGCTGAAAACAACATCCCCCATGGAGGTCAACGCATTACGTGCGTAACTGTTGACTCATCATTCTCATTAATCAGGAAGGCTAACTATACATGTCTTAAGAGCTACAAGCAAAATAAGGATTTCCAGGGAAAAAGATCCATTTAGTATACCTAATGACACCTTTGCTGGGGACGTCTCTAAAAACAGCTAAGGAAATGAGTTTGAGACACATTGCCAATAATATTCAATTGGGCAAATATTTCCTTTAGTTGAATTTTCATATTTTTCTTTTTAATCTCTTCAACTAAGTGAACAATGTGTCAGAAAATAATTAGGCATCATAGGCACCATGAAGTTATTCATCTTCAGAGCTCTGCCTGGCAATTTGATATGGTGTCAAGACAATTTTAGTGTCTTAATATCCTTTGTACAGCAATCATTTAAATAATTGAAACAAATTTTCTAAGTCATATCCTCCCCTATTAATTCATAATTATCCCATCAATTGAAGTACTTTCCTGTAACCTCAACCATAATATAATAAGTGCTTTAATCAGATAAGTTTGAGGTTTAATCAACTCAGACTTCTATGTCTATGGAAATGTTTTAGTAATCTAAATTAAAATCACCTCCAATAATTCGCTCTCTCCTCTCAGTGGTATTTGGTGGTTCAAGGAGAGACTCATGTCATGGGGTTGGCACTCAATGGCTTTGTACTGTATTAAGCAAAATTCATTTTCTTTAAGTATAACATAAATTATATTTTAATATCACTGTAGATTTCCGTATTGACAAAAGGAAGACACAGTAAATTTACTGTATAAACTCGAACAGAATTGTCCAGGGTTATTCTTTCACCCTCATATTTTAAGGATATGAATTTGCTTTCTTAAAAGCCATCTGTTAAAATTATAGTGCTTGTGTTTTGAAGGGCAGGTAAACTCAATTTCATTAGAGTCCACAGTGGCATAGTCAAGGTAAGAATATGCAAATTATGCTTTGGTAATAATCCACTCTGTTGTAAAGACCCGATTAGAATATGTATATTTTTTATTCACACATACACACACACACACACACACACACACACACACACACATATACATTCAGGTCTTCAGAGCTAGTGGAGGTAAACATCTATGAACTCGGGAAGCCACTGTGGCAGTCTCTCTGTAGGCAATGATATCAAATACTGTGGATTGATTCATGCTTTTCCTAATTATACATTCTATTGACATTTGAAAAATGCAGAAAATTATAAGGAAAGGGACCAGAATAATCTTTAAACTCCACTTAATATTAAAAACGTACTTACCATTAACATTTTGAAAACAAAGAAAATTACTTTAAAAGTAAAAATTACCTGTAATGTCAATATCCACTTTTAACAGTTTGATATGCATGCATACAGATATATGTACATATACATACATATGTAAGGACTTACAGACATTTTTAAATTGGAATTTTACTTCTATACATGCAGCTTGTTATCTGAATTTTTCACTTGAAATTGTGCCATTCGTTTTCTTTTCACATTATTAACTGTATTTCTAAAGCACATTTATTGGAAATGGCTATAAAATATTCCCATTAGACCATATGCTCCATGAGTATAGGAACTAAGTCTATCTTATTCGTATAACCAGTAACAAGTAGACCATAATTTAACCATTTTCCTATTGTTTGATGTTTAGGCGGTTTTTAAATTTTCACTGCTATAAATGTTATGATATTATTAATGCATAAACTTTCCAAGACTTGCCCTTTCGCCCCTTTTTTCATCTCTCTCCCACCCTCCCAGGGTAGTTCTACTTTGCCGGATGATTCCTTGAGCTTTTGTGATGCAGATTGGAAGAGGTGAAGCTGAAGCTGAAAAACAATAGGGGTGTGAGCTGGGACTGGAGAAGGATTGTCTGAGAATTTTGGAGAACAAAATGTGGGCATAGTTATGTGAGGGAATTAGATTAGAGATAAAAAAAATATTGCAGTGGTCTATGTGTCTTTTATTTTTTTATGTTAATCTTCACCTGAGGATATTTTCCCGTTGATTTTTTTAGAGAGAGTGAAAGGGAGGGGGAGAGACAGAGAGAGAAAAAACATCCATGAGAGACACATCAATTGGTTGCCTCCCACACAGACCTGACCAAGGCTGTATGTGACTGGAATTCAATGAATCCAGGACCCTTCGGTCCGCAAGTCAACACTCTATCCCCTGGCTAGGATCTTACTGTATCTTTTAAATGCAAGTATAGAAATTGAAGTGGAACCAGGTTTTGTTGCCTGCCCAACATTCATTCTTGAGTATTAGGGCAATCTAACTGCTGACACAAGACCATCTCCCAAACCTTGGTGGTTTGGTTAACATCATTAACATTCATTTCTCACTCAGGTCATGTCCCATGGAGTGTTCAGTAGGTGGCCTTCATGTGGTGATGTAACAACTCAGCTCCTTCCCAGGCAGTGGATCTGACATCTGCCAGGTCTCTGAGTCCTGCACTGGTCCTTCCACATCCTCCCTGAAGATGAGAAACAGAGAGCACAGGTAACTGCAGGAGTTTTCATGGGCCACAGTCTAGGGTTAAATTTAGACTGACAAGGAAATCCTTACGGAAATTCTAGATCCAGTTTGTGCTCTCCTAGAACGCTGTGCCCGAGGCTGCAGGAAGGTGGGGGAAGTGTGGCTGTATCATGAGGGCAGGCTTCTGCTGCTGATTTGATTTGGGTTGTGGTCTGACCAGATCTTGGTTTCAGAGGCAGCCTTTCCTTGTCCCAATCTCTGTTATTCTTGTCTCTTTCCTCCACACTGTGATGTTTCCTGGTTTCCATGAAGCACCAGTCCCCTAGAGTTCTGCCCACAAAAGTCAGCCCATGAGATCTTGCTGTTGCATGAAAATGAATTCTTTCAGAGGACTGGTCTGTATTCTTGGCCTAAGAAAGGAAATGGGGAATTTGGGAGTATAGATATTTGTGTATCTCAAAAAGGAAATAGAAAAACAAATTTTAATTTTCTAAAAGGAGAAAATATTTTTTGAGCCCTTCATACGTACATCTTATACAATAATATCCAACTGTAAAATTGGAGTAGCTGCCATCAGTAGATAAAATTTACCTCAGGTGCTGCCAACTCAACCAAGCATTTTGTTGTTCTTGTCCAACTTGATGTGCTGCTTGGAAAATACATCCTTATTCAAATATTAGCATAAAATGTTTAATTAGTATTTAACCCAAAATATAATATATACTTAAAGAATAAGCACTAAATTAACTAAAAATAAGAATTTTAACAAAGTAATACAAAAACATGAGTAAACATTTTTAACAAAATTAGATTGAAAAGTCTTTCTTAGCTTGAAACCAAAGCCAGAAGAAAATGAAAAAAGCTTTTAAAAAGCCATCTATAAAAAAACAAAACAAAACAAAACAATAGGACAAGAGAGGGGGTTGCGGGACTAGGTGAAAAAGGTATTAAGAAGCACAAAAACAATTATAAATCTAAGGCCAGGATTATGTTTAGGGGATAAGTAATGGAAGTATTTCCATCAAAGGGAGAAATAAGATAAGGATATCTTAGATTATCACAATTTACTATTTTTCTGAACACTCAAAACAATGCAGTTAATCAAGAAAATGAAATCAGAAGGGAGGATGCAAAATTATCATCATTTCCAACTGATAGAATTTTATACCTGTGAACCCCAGGAAAACAAATGGCAAAACATTTGAAACTATTAACAGAATCAGGTAGTTCATTTCAAAATAAATACACAGAAACGCAATTGGTCTTTTCACACACCAAAGATAAGTAGTGAGAAAACTGCCCCATTTACAATAGCAACTAACCACAAAACAAATAGCGGGAAAAACTAAAAAGAAATGTGCAGTGATAAAAACTACAAAACTCTACCAAGAAATATAAAAGAACTACTGAATAAATAAAAAGGCATACCTTGTTTCTGGACAGAAAGATTTGGTACTATACAGATGTCAACTCTCTTTAAAATAGACTATAAACTGCATGTAATCCCAATTCCAACAGGATTATTTTAGAATTTAACAATTATCTTAAAATTGATCTGCAAAGACTATAACAAAAATTCTGGAGGGATGGAAGAGAGGGGACACACACTTCCCCCATTAAATAGTAGCATCTTGCATTGAACAGTAACAGTAACAACATGGATAGTGTTGGCATAGGAAAAAAAAGAACAGACTACCAAGGAGCAATGTAGAAAACCCCAGAAATAAACTCAAGTATTATGAGAATTTTGTGTATAATAAATGTGGCATTTCAATATTAGTCACTAAATAATTTGTGGCAACTGGCTAGCCACTTTAGGAGAAAAATTAAATTTCATTCAATTCGTTAAACTTTTAATAAATGTAAACAGTAACAAAATATGAGTAAACACTTTTAGTAATAAAACTGGAATAAGTTTCTTTTTAAAAATTTTTTATTGATTATTAGGGAGAGGAAGAGACAGAGAGAGAAACATCAATTGGTTGCCTCCCTTCCCCTCCCTAACCCACTATTAAACCCACAAACTAGGTATGTGCCCTGACAGGGAATTGAACTCTCCTCCTGGTGTATGGGATGATGTTCCAACCAACAGAGCTACATCGGCCAGGGCTGGAATAAGTCTTTATGAATTTGACACCAAGCCAGAAACCATAGTAGAAGAAAATGAATGTTCATAGAAATTGAATGTTTCCTGGCACCAAAGCCAAAAACAAAGTACCACATTTATAGAAGCTTGAAAGACTTAGGGAAACTATTTAGTAACACACATGATGGAAAGAATTACTACTGCTATAGAAAGAGCTCTTACAAACTAATCATAAAAAAGAAAATGGCTAAATGTGCCAAATCATAAAAGAAGAAATTAAAATAGACCAAAAATATGAAGACCTGGCCAGTTTTGTGATTTTCTAAAATAACAACAACAAAAAATAAATATTTTAAACTGTAAGACTGGCATCCGATGAATAACAAAAACCAAACATTAGTGTAGGGGAAGCAAATTGTTACCTCTGCTCTCCTAAGGGCCTGAGAATTAAAAAGACTAACAGGAAAAAACCACATACATTTATACTGAATTTTACATGACACAGGAGCCTTTATAAGGAATAAAGACCCAAAGAAAGGGGTGTTTATGTTCGCTTGTGTTTGTTTGTTTACTGTATACAGAGCATTGTCTTTGAAAAATATTAACAGGAGTTATTTGAAGACTAGGCTTAATACGTCTTCCTCCAAAGATGACTTGCATTTCATTCTTCCAGGTGCTGGAAGTATTGTAAGTCATTCTGAACCACAAGAAAGTCCACCTCCCCTTTTCTCCCTTCTCATCAATTCAAGGCAACCTCCTCTGGAGAGACCTAGGGTCGAAACGGGAATTGAAGTCTGGGTGAGATTGAGAGTGAGGTAGGTTTAGTTATGGACGTTCACCCTGGAGATACCTTAGTCCTTTAATGTCTGAGTTTAATGTGTGTAGGGGGGGGTCTCTTTTTAGACTCCCCTTCTTGGAGATCCTTTCATTTCATTTCTCTTTGCTGTTGTTAATCCTCACCCAAGGATGTTTTTTTCCCCATTGAGTTTTTTAGAGAGAATGGAAGGGAGGAGGAGGAGATAGAGAAACATCAATGCAAGAGACACATATTGACTGGTTGCCTCCCACACTCCCTCCAGACCAGAGCTGGGGATTGAGTCTGCAACCAAAGTACATGCCCTTGACTGGAATCAAACCAGTGATCCTTCAGTCTACAGGCTGACGCTCTAACCGCTGAGCCAAACCAGCCAGGGCATCCTTTCAGGGAACCCTACAGGCAATTCTCTCCGAGCAAAAGCAGCTATGGGCTCTGCTTACCTCTCTGCTATCCCATTCTTGTCAAATGCTCTCCAGACGTTTTTCTATTTCAATTTTATCCAACTATTTTAGTTCTTATCACTAGACATGCTGGTCTAAATAACAGCCTATAAATTACACTTCTTTTCTTTATGCTAGCCAACTTTGGCATTTTTATGATGTGAAAAGAATTTCCAAAATTAGATCACATTTCATGTTATACTTATATAAGAATACTTTCTACTGTAACAAAAGAATATAACTTTTCAATTGTCGTGGAATTTCAGAGTAAAGCCCCAAACTGAGGACAAGAGGTGCTTGTTGGCTGCACATTCTGATGAAAGGAACTGTGGGTGTGCCTGATACCTTTCGTCAAGCCTTGCTTAATGAGAGGGTCCTCCTCTCCCGCCCTTCATCTAGCCATTCTAGGCAAAGACTGGAGTTTGTTCAGAGGGTCAGGGAGGCAGTGACTTCTAGGCTTTAGGAGTAAAGTTCTGGATTTTCTCCTCTTTACTTAGGGAGAAAGAAAAAAAAGTGCTCCCATTCCAGACTAAGTGATAAAATCTGCTAGAAAAAGTCTCCTAGAAGTTAGGGGTTCCTGTAATATGGTTCCCCAGCTGGATGACACAGAGCTACAGGAGCTCAGGGAAGATGTAAACAGGGTGTTTTGAGAGAACTTGAGAGAGCCTTACGGGCATCCCCTGGAGGTTAGGGGTCAACACCGAGACCAGAGACTGCTTCTGACCGAGGTCAGGCTTCTCAAACCTCTCTGTGCACTTGAACCCCCTGGGGAATCGCTGCGTAGAGCTGATTCAGTCATCTGAGGATGGAGTCTGAAGTACCACATTTGTAACAGCGTTTCACGTGATGATGAGGCTGCCTGTCCTTGGACCATCCCTGGAAAAGTCACAGCGTAGGGGATTTGAAGTGGGGAGCCTGGCTGGAACAACTCTCTTGCAAGGCACAGAGAAAGAGCTTTAGTGTTGGGGGAGGAGCCGGGAGTCCTAGCATTTGATAGGGCTGAGATGTGTGAGTTGATCTTAGGCGAAGTAGACCTCGCAGAAGCAGCTGTGCGTGAGAGGGGCTAGTCTCACCCAGGATTGCCTGCCAGCACCAGAGGAATCTCAGCGGTGAGAGGTTGTGGAGTGGCCCCTGGGGGCAGGAACTGCCGGCTTTAAGAAGTTATCAGAAGAGCACAGAACTGTATCCGAATGAATATATGTCCCCCCCAAAAAAACAAAACACGGCCTGCAAAACAGCCAGTACCCAGACACCCCCATATCAGAGAACCACGAAGGACACCAGCTAAGTACAAAGACGTTTATTCTTTTGCTTTGTGTCTCCTGTTCTTACCCTCTGATCCTCCCTCTTTCTCCAATCTGAGAGAAAAGAGAGGATGAGAAGAGGGAAACCAGAGACCACACTCTCTCTCTCCTACAGAAAGATCTCAGGTTAGGACTGAACTAGGCGGGGAGAGAAAATTTAAACTGGCTTTAGTATTAAAGTTTTCAGCTGGATCAGACTGGACTTTCTGACAGTGAATCCTAATTACTGAAAGGAAATTTTCTTATCACTGAAAGTGACTGGAAAGTTGGGGGCTCGGCTGGTATCCAGGGCCGAGGAAGAGAGATCTGATCATCAGGATTGAAAAGAGTGGTGGGAGGAAAATTAAGGCCATCTTCTGTATCTCCCATTAGGTTCAGCCCATTCCATAAACCAATTACATTCAATGCCTCAATGTATGCTCACTGCCCTGGCCAATTAGCTCGTAAGACAGGGATGGCCTGTATTTCACATAATCACTAAAGACCTCAAGAGGGAACCCTTTTCAGAAACCATTTCATATTTAAAGGAATCAAATCTTATTAAGCCAATCAGCATGACCCTAGGTTTTTAGTAAGGTGACAAGTTGCTTTTATTTCTTTTCTTTTTTTTTCATTTGTATCAAGTTACCTGTACATTTACCCACGTAAAATATGTAATTCTCCTCACGTAGTCAGACATGTCCACGTGGTTTGATGCTCTATATGGGAAGGAAAATCAGCAGTTAACTTCTGTGGAGGACACCTTCTAGTAACAGATCAAGAAAATGAATCCTTTGTTGACAGAAGCATTTTTGGCTAATGAAGGAGTAGGTGGAGAAATAGGAAGAGTAAAGGAAGTTTAAAGGTGTTTTCTACAAAATAAGCGACAAGAGTCAACATGCTGCAAAAATTAGTTCCCTGCTTTACAAATATGTACAGTAACAAATGAAAAATGGGCAAAGAGACCTGGCCAGTGCTGCTCAATTGGTGGTTAGAGCATCCACCAATGCACCAAAGGGCTGTGGGTTCGTTTCCTGGTCCAGGGCACATACCTGGGTGGCAGGTTCAATCCCAGCCCTGGTTGGGACCCGTGCAGGAGGCAATCAATGTGTCTCTCTCACATGGATGTTTATCTATCTGTCTATATATCTATCCCTCTCCCTTCCTCCCTCTCCATCGGTGTCTCCCCGCCCTTCCTTCCACTCTCTCTACAAATCAATGGGAAAAAAAAAATATCTGGGGTAAAGATTAACAAACCTCTCTCACATGGATGTTTATCTATCTGTCTATCTATCTATCCCTCTTCTTCCCTCCCTCTCCCTCGGTGTCTCCCCGCCCTTCAAATGGGGAAAAGCTAATAGGGCACTTACACTTAAGTCTTATAAACACTGGCTGATCACTAAACCAGGGAGAATAAAAACAAAACACATTTTTTTTTTTAAATCCCTAAGTCAAACCTTAGAGATACTAATTTAGTAGATCTGAATTGAAACCTTGGCCTATAAGTTTTCAAACCCCCTAGTTTATGACCACCACCCCTGTCTCCCCACCCTCCCCTGGATTTGGAAACCCTGAGCTAGAGCAGAAAAGGCGCTGAGGTGGGTGGAGCAAGCACAGGTGTGACCTGCTTAGCATTTTCTCCTGAGGGTCTAGAGTACAGAGTGCCCACTCAATGATGTGTGACATGAATCCAGAGCTGAAAGCGAAGAGACCACACACTCACTTTCAAGTACCTATTTGGGAGCAACGCTGTCTTCCCCCTGAGCTTGTGAGAGAGTAGAGCCCTTAAGTAAGTGTGGGGAACAGAAAGGAGGAGAAGCAGTCATATTTGCAGCAAGAGTGTCCTAGCACAGTCTCTCCAGAATGCTGAGGACAAGATCTGAAGTCAAGGTTTAAGTCACCACATGACAGGACAATGAACAGTTTGCCTCGAGGCACAACGAGGAGGCTGTAGGTAAGATTACCTAAATGTGCTAAGTGTCTGGAGGCAGAAAAACACGGTGTGTTATAAAAGGATACACAGAGCCGAAACCGGTTTGGCTCAGTGGATAGAGCGTCGGCCTGCGGACTGAAAAGTCCCAGGTTCGATTCCGGTCAAGGGCATGTACCTTGATTGTGGGCACATCTCTAGTAGGGGGTGTGCAGGAGGCAGCTGATCGATGTTTCTCTCTCATGATGTTTCTAGCTCTCTATCCCTCTTCCTTCCTCTCTGTAAAAAAATCAATAAAATATATTTAAAAAAAGAAATTTATATGTAATTACAAATTGCAATATATTTTTCTTGTGCCTTTAAGATTCTGAGGGTTATAGAAATTTTTTATTTTAAAAATTATCATTAAATTACTATTTGAAGTAGTAATTTAAATATTACTGTCTTGTTATATTTAATTAGTATTATATTAATTACCACTACATTACCATTGATCAAAAACTACATATATTCCAAATTTTGATAATTATTAAATATAAAAATGTAAAATTTTTATTGGAAATGCATCTTTTAATAAAATGAATGGGAAAAGTCTTTTTCATTTAGTTCATGTATCCAAATATGAATATTGCTAATTGCTAAAATGAAACAGGCCTTGTAAATTAACAACAAAATAAAAAGAATGAGACCAGAGACAGTGTGAAGCTTACCAACAGTATATTCAGGAGTAAGTGCATTTTTTAATAATAAATAGCACTAAATACACCTAAGTTGTATAAATCTAATAAATACATGATAAAAATAAACAAATAAGCTAAAAATTGATTAATGGATGACACGAGCAGGAAATCTGAGTCCAAATGAGGAGTATATGTGAATTTATAATATCCAGTCATCTTTTTACAATGGCAATGAAATGTTTCTTCTACAAGGCGGAATAAAGGTTCAATAAAATATGAAACACTAATATGTCCAACAGAAGTTTCTTTTACTCAGAGGTATATTGTTGATCTCTAGGAAATAAACATGGAATTGTTTACCTCCTTCCCCCTTAAATCGTGCCAGTAATGCCGGTGAGCCAAGGCTGAGCCTTGGGGAATACGCCTAGTCTCCAAACGTTCTCCTGCTCAGAGTGAGAAACGCAGGCTGTGCTTTCTCACAGACAGGTGTTTCCCAGCGTGCTGTCTACAGTTCCCGAATATTCTTAGTCTCACACAGATGGGTAAAGACCAAGGAGTTGCCGTGAGTTCACTGTGCCAATAAAATAGGACACAGTGCCCTTTATATTTCTGACTTAATTTACTCTCACAGGAGTCTCCCTCGGCCAATAAGGAGAAGGAAGATGAGAAATCATTAAACAAAATGTGTTCGTCCACCCACTCTACAATATATCTAAATTCAGAACATGCCTTCATGGATCACAAAACTGTCTCTAACTCCACCAGGTTTGCCAAAGTTAGAAAACACTCACTCCCACAGAGAGAGGACGCCCAGTTAAATTGGGATTTTAGTAAACAACAAACAATTTTTAAATATATGTTCCCCTGGCAAATATTGAGACATATTACTTGAGGACATACTTATATTATAAATAACAGAAAATTACTTGTTATTATCTGAAATTTAACTGGACATCTGTATTTTAACTGGATTTTAAATTACACCTAAGTTTTTGCCTTTAACAGAAATGTGTGGAGGGAAAGGCATGAAGCTCTATTGCAAATGTATAGACCTTCAATGAAAGAATACTATGTGGACCCGAATATTTTGAATTCTCCCTTGGGAGCTCAATACTATATGAAGATCCTGGGTGGTAGGTAAGAGACCTTTCTTTTGTAAAATGGGATAAGGAAACGGTGAATGAGGCGGGAACGTGCATGTGGCCTTCAAGCAGGTCAAGTTTAGGATCTGGGAATTGATTGCCTTAACAACCATCCATACAGGGAATGTCCATGTGTGCCTGCATATGTGTACATACACAAACACGAATGTATGGGTATAGATGTTCATGTGTAAGTGGGGTCTGTGTGCTTGATTATCTCTGTGTATGGTGGAGGGGTGGGATTGGTGCAAGGTACATACCCTAATTTGAAGACCAGTACTCTGGGAAAGAGCTTCCCAATGGGTCTGCACTACATGGGTAAATGGATTGTGGTTGTATCACAAGATACTGGCCTCTTCAGCCCTCAGGGCAGCCTTGGTTTAGAGGCACTATGACAACGGGTAGGGTGATCCAAGTGAAAAGGGTTGGGAAGCCCCATCCAGAAGAAATTCTCACTAATATACACAGGGTTACAAAAGACTAGCCACCAACTAAATATCCACGAGAGGGAAAACGAATGAATAAGCCACAGTATGCTCAGCTAACCAAATATTACAGTGGAATTAAAATGGATGATCTTGATCTACATCTCTCAATATGAAGAGCTCAAAAACCTAGCACTAAGAAGAAAAAGAAGCAGGTTGTAGCAGGATGGTACTCACAGGATGACAATACCTGTAAAATGTATAGTTAGGTCGATTTTGAAAGACACAACTATGGTATATTACAGGCACACAAACATTGATTAGAAGGATGTACTGTAACATCAGGGAAGGGCCTGCCCGTGGAGGAAGAATGGGATTGAGGAGGAGCAATCACAGGAAACATCAACTGAACATCAGTGCACCAGGCTCGGTTCTCAGTTCTTTACGTTGTTATTCGTTTAATCCTTTCAACAACCCCATAATCCTGGATAATATTATCCCAGTTTTATAGATGAAGTAACTGATGCACAGAAAGAGATTAGGAAACTTGCCCAAGGTCACACAGCTCTAATAAAGGGTACAAAGGGGGTCCTTACTTGTATATTAACTATTGTCTTTTCTTAATAAAGACTTAAAATAAATATGACAACATAATAGATGAATGGGTGTTTATTACACATCCTTCTTTTCATCTTCTTTGAAATATAAAATGTAAAAAGCTCTGCTTTATTCCTTCAGAAGCTCAAACTTGTCTACAAGATCATTGAAAACTCTGATTATGTTTTCTTCTCAAGAAAATAGGTCTTTTTCTCAACTGTCCTCACCATAAAATAAATAGTGTCTTTTTTGATACCTGCTGTGGTGGAATGGAAATGGAACATTTTACATAAGTATACATTAGATAGTATTGTCATAGGACTACATACCCCCCACTACAATTTATGTTATATTTAAGGGATGGTTTTCTTTAAAAAAAAAAAAAAATCTGTGCTTTGCATGATCCAAATGGATAAATGGGAATTGAGCCAAATTTTCCCTTAATTGATTTAATTAACTATATCTTTCATTTTTGCAGGTAACTTAAAAGCTTGCTAAATTAAATTTCTAAGAGCCAAGAGAATAACCAGTATAAAGAGTAATCTTTGATTCATGAACCCAGAAGTAGTTCCAGGTGTTCATTTTATGTTCACTTCTAACATTCCACACAGAGCCATTGGCGAGGAAGTTGATGGAATAATGAGGATCACAGCCAACATTCTCCACCGGAACTGCTCTCTCAGGCCGGAAGAGCAGCCACAGCTGCCTCATGGAAGATCTCCACAAACATCAGGGTCAGGACCAACAGCCAAGTCTCCCTGACAAATCTCAACTGTTCCCGAATTACCCTCATTCGTGTCTGCTTTTAAAAGCTAAGGATTCCCTCAGTTATGGGCTCCAATGTGGCCAGGAGAGAGATCTGTAGATGGATTTGGCCAACAGCATGCTTTCAGCTGCAGAGGCCCCTTGGGGACCTTTAAGTAACTAAACAGCTGTAGGGTTCAAGGAATCCTAGTCCATGAAGGAGGCACACAAGGTCTGATTTGAGCTTCTGTCACCACCACAAACGTGTCATCTTGTCTGAGATTTCTGCCAACAATCCCTCAGCTTCAGACATCAATCCAAGAAGTTCTTGCCCTGATAAAACTATGTACCTTGCAAGAAGAGGACATTGCCCCTGAATAACAGATTAGTGTAATTGATTAACTGGCTGACAGTTAAGAGACAGCAAAAGATGGGAGAATGGAACATAGAACAAGTAAGTTTTAATGAGGAGAACATAGAAAGGTACACATTACAGGGCAATAGCATTTAGGACAATCTATTAGCCAGCGTTCTCCAGAGAAACAGAACCCATAGGTTATCATATATATTATATGTAGGATCTATATACACATAAATCAATGTACTATTGGTTTATGTTTTATAAGGAATATATATATATGTATATATATATACTGTATATATATATATATATATAAAGAATTACTTACATGATATCAGAGGCTGAAAAGTCCCACAATCTTCCATCTGCAAGGTTGAGACCCAGAAAATCCAGGGGTGTAGTTCAGTCCCAGAGCAAAGGCCTGAGAACCAGAGGTCTGATGGTCACAGTCCACAGGCAGGAGAAGATTGATCAATGTCCCATCTGCGCTGTCAGGCAGAGAGTGAATTCTCCCTCCACCCTTTTGTTCTGTTCAGACCCTCAATAGTTGGATGAGGCCCACCCACATTGGGGAGGGCAATCTGCTTTACTCAGTCTATGGATTCAAATATGAATCTCATCTAAAACACCCTCACAGGCACACCCAGAAAAATGTTGTATCAAATATCCCCTGATCCAGTCACACTGACAAAATTAACAGTAATGCAACAGTAATGCACGAACAGGAGAAAGCAATGAGATCCCAGGTACCTGGAAATGAAGGGATTTTCCAAGAATAGGGGTAGGAAGCAGGAACCTTCACTCTCTTCACCGTTATCTAGGACTTAACTTAAGCAGCTGCTTTGGAGTATTCAGTGTAAGGGGAAGTATTTGGAGAACCAAGAGTGATTCCCCTGAGTTCAGGTGCATATTTCCAGGCCAGTGGAAAGGGAGGGTGTAAGGCCAAGTACACACAAGCTGGAGAGCTCCGTTTTACTTCTTACAAGTGAATGCCCTTGAGCTCTGTAAGCCTCAGTACCCTCACCCACAAAAGGGAGATAACCACCACATTTTAGGGTTGTTGTTGAGGATTACCAGAATGGCTAATGGGTAATAAACACTCGATTAATGTGAGCTGTATTAACCACTGCCATAAACATACATACCCACACATACAATGGCGAAAGCGTGAACCTCAGACAAGGTCAACATCTGGCTAATATTCGACACGTACTTCACAAAGATCTGCTCTTTGTTTTGTTGACAAACATCTGATCAGCTGCTTGACCATGGAGACAGAAAAATGGTGCATTCACTCTCAGCGAACCCTGTATTAGCACCAATATTAATTAGTTAATGCCAGTAGCTACTCAATAATGTAGGAATTAGCCAGCTCTGCACTTAAAAGCTAACCATCCGCATGTCTTTAAATATAGCTGAAAACTACAGAAGATGATTGGGAGGTTCTTTTCTTCTGCACACTGGTTGGATTTTCGGTAGCAATATTAAGCGCTGAGTAAACACATTGTGTGTTTCTCTGACAAGATTCCACACCATCTACAAATGCTTTAGATATTATTTCACATGAATTATGCTTTCCACACTAATAGCACAGAATCAGCTGGAGAGTTCACTTCCTCAGCGTGTTTGGGAACAGACATTCTCAACATTTGGGAGCCAGGGCAGCTGCACCAGAATCATCAGGTAGGCTCATGGAAAGCCCTTTTCACCCTCCACTGCCCTTCACCCAGGACAGAATGAATCAGAATCTCTGGAAATTGTCACATTTAACAAGTTCCTGAGATAATTCCTAGTCAGAGTGAGGTTCAAAGAGCACAGGGTTTAAGATTAAGGTGGTGTGGTTACTTGATAGAATATCACAACTTTTCATCTTCAAACTCTGACATTTTATCAAAACTTAGTCTCATTGCCTTAGGACAATTTAATTAATATAGTCATTCTAAAAGTTAAGGACCTTTCAGTGCCTTCGGGTCAGCAGTCTGGGCTCCATTTAATTACAGATCACTGAAGAGCAGAAACATGGCGTAAAACCCAATGGTTTAAAAGCTCTGATCCATGACTTGGGGTTCAGAACTACGCAGCACCATTACTGTTCCATGTGTACCGGTAGTTCTCAGAGACCAGCTGTCCCTTACAGTCCTCATCCTCCCTATTACTACCCACCCCCATATCCTGCTCATCACAGCACGAGCCTTGCACACTCAGTGCCCTGCATATGTAATGATTATGCCAAAGTCCTTTCTCAGTGGGGAACTGCAAGGTTATCCCTAATTGAGTAACAGCGCACTTTCCCTAGACAATGATCATGCTGCTCTTCTTTTTCTACACATTCTGACCACATTTACTGAAATGTAATTTTGAACCTAATAAGAAAAAAATTGGGCTTATATTTGGTATATCTTCCACTTTTCCTGTAATTCATTTGTATTATAGTTTTCAAATACATAGCTATGGGACAGATTTTTAAAAATTCTCCGCCAAAGATAGTCTGCAAAGTGCTGCTCGCTACCACTCTCCTATAAACAAATTCAAACAAAATGTGGTTCTAATTTAGCATCTTTTCACCTGCTAAATAAAGGGGGTTGGTTGTATTACTAGGTCATCTATGAGATGCTCTAGCTCTGTAATTCTCCATGGATACAGTTCTAACTCACTTTTTTATAGGTGGATTGTTTGCTTTGTAAATTATCCAGGACAACGTTTTATATTTATAGCTGACTTTCTGCTGCCTCTCACTGTTGCTCTGTATCATCTCTCCCACTGTGAGACTGTGTGAGCTTGAAGAGTAAAGAGCATTTTAATAATAGCCTAATCAAGATGTAATTAAGAAAAGTAATTTGGCACCAAAATATTACATAACACACATCAAAGATTAAACTCTAGATATTTCTTGCCATGTGCTATTTTGGATTATCACTCTCTCTTCCACTGAGATTTAAATATTTATGTCCATATCAGTATACTGAAGTATGCATTTCTTTATTAACCTCCTTGTGCTTGCCTTAGCATAATACACATGGTATTTTATTATAATCATTTGTGCAATATTGAGATTCCTTGCTAGACTTTTAGCTTCATGAGAATGGAGAGCATTCCTGTCTTAACACTGGATTCTAGTGTTTTACAGTCTCTGTTCTATTAATAGATATCTGTTTGAATGAATGAGTGAATGGAGAATCAATAAAATTCTTGGAGGAAGAATCATGAAGTAGGCTTTCATTTCTTTATAATATCTTACATATTTCTTGTTCCATTATCTTCCTCTTGCTCCATAATGTCTGAGCATAAATTCTATACTTTGAACAGAATAAAAGATTTCATGTGTCTCTGTTCAGGGAGCCATAGTTACAAGATATCTTTTTCTGTTAATCTTTATTGTTGAAAATATTGCATATGTCCTCTTTTTCCACCCAACGACCCCTTCTAGCCCCCACCTTCCACCCCAGGCCTTCACCACCCTCTTATCCGTGTCCATGGGTTATGCATATATGCACAGAAGTTCCTTGGTCAATCTCTTCTCACTCACCTACCCACCCCTGCCTTCCCTCTGAGATTCAACAGTCTGTTCCATGTTTCTGTATCTCTGGATCTATTTTCTTCAACAGTTTATTTTGTTCATTAGATTCTACATATGAGTGAGATCATGTGATACTTGTCACAAGATGTCTTAATTCCTGAAACTCGGCTTTTTCTAAAAATGCCCAATACCCAACATAACTTTTACCTGCAAGTCTGTTTCTGATAGTGGTCAGCCTCTCTCATTTTCTGCCTCAATGAGACAGTAAATAGCGCTTTTACATTTTTACTGACGGTCACATCGTATCTCTGCTGCTTGCTCTGCCCAAGCAGGGTTCTTTTTTGATTTGCATTTAGCCAGCAGGAGCTTGAGAAGCAAAGTACTTTAAGAAATTACTTTCCTTCTCCAGAGAAAGTGCAGACAAGCAAGTTTCAAGAAAGATCCAATTAAAGAAGCCTCTGTCTCAGGAACTAGATCCCGAGTTGGCGCCCAAGGTCTGCATGTTTCACACATATTCTCTAACAAGGTCTCCCTTTCTTGGCTTACAGCGCTTGCTGTAAGTAAGGGATGACATCACAATCCACATCACTCCCAGGGCTTTCAAAACGCGCTGACCCTCTGAACGTTTCCAAGTGGCTTCTGTGTGTGCTGCTAGGGACCATCTGGCTAGCTGTAGATAAACAAGTTTCAACATATGGGCCATAACACATACATGGCTCTGCTCCACTGGTGCAGAAAATTACGAAAGGGTTGCTCTCTTGATATGAGAAACTCGTGCAAAAGCAGCAGCACCGTGGAGGGGAAGGCCTGCCCTCGGTGCACACAGGAGAGCTTAATCCCAGCTCCTCTCTCCCACTCACTGCGCATGTCACCTGATCACTCCAGTCTCAAGTTCCTCACTGGAAATTTTAAAAAGGGTGTCAGGTCAACTCGGATGTTCCTCCTTCCCTGTCCTTTCTTCCCTCCTTTTTTTTCCTTCCTCCCTTCCTATTAAAAATAGTTATTATATGCCTACTATACTGTGTGTTCAAAGGCTGTTAAATCGCATTGTATACCCATATCTTCAGAAAAAAATCACTTCTGTTGTGGTAAACAACCTGCTTCCCTATTTATAATGGTCTGGCCCTCTAGCTACTTCAGCACGAAGTTATAGCTAATTTGCCTACAAACGTCAGGTGGTCATAATAATCTGGCCACTCAGTACATATGTTCCAAGCATGGTGCTAGGTGCCGGGCATATTGGTGAGGAGCTCAGACATGGTCCCTGCCCCTGAAGAATTACGAAACAGTGATGAAGACAAACATTAAATAAATAACTGAGAATAGGAAGGGAAAGCATGTATGAAGGTCCTGAGATGGGAAGGGGCGTGGCCTGTTTAAAATGCAGGACTTGTAAACATTTATACCCATTAAATTGTGAACTCACTTGACAATCGAAATGCTGACGGGAAAGTCTCCACCATCTACAGATGGCAATTCAGACAATTATTATATTAGCATAAACGATTTGAAAAGCTGCCTGAATTTTCTATTCTTATTGTTGATCTCATGCCTGCAAACAATGACGCTAATAAAATTGCATGAAAATACAATCATCAAAACCATATACAAGCATCTCAAGCACATGACACCACGGTAAATGCTTTAAGGATTACGAGAGTTTCAGGAAACCTAGGAACTCTGTGAGTGCTTCCTGTTGAATATTTACAAAATAAAACTAGAGAGTAAGGCGACCGTCATGAAGTTCTCTCTTACAGGTCCTCTACTTCCCAAGCGTGGTTTCCCAATACTCAGTCTTTCCGGAAGATGACAGCTGACGCCCGAGAGTGAGACAGACATTAGTCATAACAGTCATGCTTGCTGAACAGTCATAACATACATGTAACATGTTTATTTCAGTGATTCTTCCCAATGCTTAGTGAAAACGAAAGCAGTGCCTTTGGCAAAACCTAGGCCATGGGTGAAACAGTATAAACTGTTTGACCTTTTTCTCATTCTCTGTTTCTACCTTTCATTTGGCTGCCACCCACAGAAAGCAGAGTGGACAGTGCCGCCCCTGTCACCAGAATGAAGCAGGGAGTTCAATCATCAGGTGTTCAAGTCAGGCGGGATAAAGAGCCCTGCTTGATAACTAATTAAACACATGAAGCAAACACACTTGAAAACCTAAATCAATCCAATTAACCAGAATGCTGTCTCATGGACAGGAAAAACATGTCACTCTCTGCAACCTGCTATGGAACTTACTATGCAACATGTGACAACCTGAGAAATGCCTGCCTCCTATCTGCTTCACGCATCTCTGTGCCCTCCCTGTCCACGGTGCTGAAGGTAGCAAAAGCCCAATAAATGTTCATTAATCAAATCTAGAAATGAACAATCACTTAAAAAAAACACACACACAACTTACCAAATGGATGAATCCTCACAGTGAAATGCAATTAACCACAGAACTGCCTTAATTACCTGAGAGGATTTAGCAAATATAGGAAGCTTGCCCTTCTGCTGTTTGACACAGAGCAACATTTATGACATCAGACCTTCAATTAAAAATCATTACTTAAGTGGCTTTATTACAGCTACAAATAAACTTTATTTGATGTAACGTAATAAAACATTGTCAAATTTAACATTTACCTGACCGGAATTAATCATTTAAATTATGAATATAAGTATATACAGTCACTTGAGCAAATGTGCGGCTCAGGAATTTGTACAGCTTGGTCTGAAAGGACAGGCCCCACCTCCCCTTTCAGGAAAGGCAGGCCCTTCCCTGTGTCTGGCAAGAAGCAATGTCAATGAGAGTTGGAAGAAATCCATAATCCACGCTGGAATTCCACATTATTCTGGGAGGAAACAGCTACATTTATGGTAGGAAAATAATATTCTCTTGCAGTTCTCTTTTTACCAAATGAAGGTCTATATTTATTTCTTCTCCTTCGAGGGACTCTTCTGATCTACTGTCTTCCTATCTCCTTCGCGCCTAATGTTACAGTTCCATTACAAAAACATACTCCCCACAAAGGGACCTTTTCTGTTCTGCTGTCTGCCCATAGTGCTTACCACTGTAGGGGGGGAAACAGAATCGGCCAGGCACACATTCGATTTAAGATACAGAGAACACAAAACAAATCGGAGCCTTTACCAATAGTGAGTGTCCCAGGTGACCCCTGACTCACACAATCCAGTTTTAACACAAGGCAGCTCAACGAGAATTAACATATTGATGCTCCATTTCCAGATGCATCACAACCTTTCACGGAAACCCCATCACTCCCTCACTTCCGCCCAAAAAGCACAGCTATGGGCCAGCCTTGGGCCCATGGCACCAGCGTGTAATGAGAGTCCAAAGTTCAGGTTCCGTGCCAACACCCATGTTAACATCCAGTGCGGACAGGTAACAAGTCCTCATGGAAGGAGTCCCCTCGCCTCTCAGGACCCCTCGGAGGGAGTGTGAGCACAAGAAAAAGCTTTATTCGGGTTTTCTGACGCTCTCCGTCCTGAGATCTGTTCCTGAGTTAGACCGTAACAGTAAGCCAGTTAACAAAGAAAGTGCGCCGTGGGCAAGTCACAGGGGCCCTGCGGAAAAGCCAAACGGTTTGACAGAAGCTTAAAACAGACACTGCTCTGGGAAATCATTTGTATGAGCTGATGACGGGATTCTGTTTTCTAACACGGGACATGCAACATAGTCAACACTATGCTTACTGCAGTGAGCTTGGAAAAACACCCATCTGTCCTACAACAAAATTAACTCTCTCTCTCTCGTGAACGGATTCCTGAATATCCACCGCAATGCCCAGGCTCGGACTTGCATGGACTTGGACATTCGTAAAGCACCAGAAACTGTTTCCTTTCTGGAGCTCAGCTCAGTTCGGGAGGTTGCTGCTGAGCTGGTCTGCCTGTCTTAAACTGAGAACTGCTTTCATTTGCACACAGTAGCACTGATCCACAGGCAACAAACAAGGAGAGGTCACCAGCGCCCTCATGATACGCGTGTACACCAGAACGCCCTGCTCGCCACGTTTGAACCAGCCCAAGGAAACCCGGAAGCAGCGTTTCAAAGTCTCAGCACATGATTTCGTTCTGTTTCCACCTCTGTCTTGCCGTGTTTTGTTCGTCTCCATGATTTTGCTTTTGATCATGAATCATGGCTTTTTTTTCTACAGCAGTCAGACTTTTGTCTGCAAGGGAAGAGAGAGAGAGAGAAGACAAGAAAATGACTTAGCAGAACCATAAATGTTTTCCTTTTGCGGTGGGTGGATTTAATTTTTACAGCATTCAGTAATTGGAAGCATTTGTGGCTTCTAAGGGGTGATGAGCGTCTCTAAAGGGAAAACGTGCTGCAGCTCTTTTAATAAATTTCGTAACTATTCTAAGTTGCCAGGGCCTTAATATAGTTGCAAATCAGCCCCAGATAACCCATTTAGAAATTCACTTTTATAATAAAGCCATAGCCCAAAATGGCTCTACTCGCAAAAATCCTTGCAAAATATGACTGCACTTGCCCATCTTGAAAGAAATGATGACTACTAATGAGAATTACTCACTATAGCAGGGTGCGGTACAGTAAGCCATGCGTGCAGGGACCAGGGAACCCTACCTCGCCTCCCCCATTGCCTTCCCCCCAGATTCACAGAAGTGGCGTGAGTCATGGCCAAGGAAAAGTCTCCTTGGTGTGGTGCCACCTTCCCTCCACACCCGCCTCCGTCTGCACCTTCGCGGGACTCACTTTACCAAGCTATATCCGTGTACTTGAGAGCCAGGTCTAGGAGGTCCCGGGGCCGGGAGTGTGCTCCCAGCCTCTGCCCCCCCATCCCACTGAAAGTCCCCCCTCACTTGGCTACCAGGACTCCAAATGGGTTTTCCCAGGGACAGGATCAGTTTCTCCACAAGACACCGTCCCTCACTTTGCCCCTCACTTCACACAACGGCACCTGAGGAGAAGACTGAGGCCACACTTCAGCTCAGACCCTAGCTCCGGGCTTCTGAGTACCTTGGAGCAGGCAGTGGGCACAGGCCGTGTCCCTGCTGGTCCTCCCAGGTACTCCCAGCCCAGCCGAGGCACTGCCTCCTCTCAGGAGGGGAGACTGCACTTCCTCTGCAGCTCTCAGCAGCTCAGGACTGCCCCTCCAGGCCCCGAGCCACAGGACCACCTCGGAATCTGTCCCTCCCACCCACCTGCTAGTCAACTTCCAAATGTCCACACATCCTTGGCCTCTTTCCTAGTCTCAACACCACCCTCCTGTGGGGGCCCTCCTGACAAAGACCTCCTTCTCCCACTGTGAACCCCTGTTTACACTACAGTCCTGGTCTCACTCCTACCAAAAGCCTTCACCTACCCTCCCATCCTGCCCACCTGGCCCTCCATGCTAACCCCAATCCACCCAGCTTCCAGGCACCACTGAAGACACGCCCCATCCACATCTGTGCACCTCAGTCCATACTCCCCCCTCTGCTTCCAACAGCCCCAACCCACCTCCACCCCTGCCCTTCCTTCTTGCTAAATAAAATCTTACTCTCTATTCAAAACCCACCTGGATGATCACCTCCTTCGTAATTCCCACCATGGGTATTTTCGTCTAAGATACACCCCCCCACCCCCCGCCCCCAAGGCTTATTTTTCTCCTGTACCCACAGCCTGATTTTACTTTGTGCTATGGGTATTTACTAGCTATTAAAAAGTTGTTTTAGAGAAAGCGAGAGGCCAATTGCCTACCTTTCCTACTTTAAAGAGTTTTGCTGAGTTAAAATGTAGGCAACTGCAAGGCGTGACGCAAACAAGCTATTATTACTACTAACTGAGGATTTCATAAAAATAAAGTGCTGAATTCCAGCTAGTTAATGGTGAGGAAAACACTACTATGGGGGGCGGGGGGAATACCCAGGAAATAGCAAACTTTTTGGTTTGTTTTGTCTTTAAAGCAACACCCCACAACAGTTATCCAGGGTGTCAGGGGCCTTGGTGCTTCTTCCCAGTTTCTGCTGGGCCCCACTTCACTTTCCATTTCTAATCACTGGCGGGATCGCCCTGAGCTCCAAAGCTCGAGCAGAGACCCTGGAGCAGCGCCGTGAACTCGCTGCAGAATCCCAGGGTCACTCCACTATGACCAGCCACTGCCACTGACCGGGATGAGAAGAGTCTCTTCGGAAAGAAAGACAATACATCACCAAGCAGAAGAAGGGAGACGGAAAGGAAGAGCTACTTCAAAACAATCTCGTGAAATTCTTTTCTATGGAAGGACTTTAGAAACTGCTTTTCAATATCACTCACAATAACAGTGTCAAAGAACGAAAGCCATCAAAAGGTGATATTTATAGTGATTCGAAAAAATCCATAAAGTCAACAAATTAAGGCGAGAGAAAAAATATCTCCTTATATCACATTTCGTTCTATAGTACCAGTATTTGAATACTTGTGAAAAGGGCACAAAGATGATAGAATAGCAAATTAAAGTTACCAGGGAAGTGTTCATGCCTTTTCCCTCTCTTCCCTCCCTGACCCAAGGAAGACTCGCAAATGCCTGCTGGACTCCTGAGCCTCTTCTTATGCGGACACAGAAAATGTGGAAGAATGGGTACATATTTGGAAGTAACAACACGTAGGTTAGTAGATTGTTTACACAGGAAAAGAAAACTATTATGTAGGAGGAAAGACAAAGCCAAGGAGGAGGAATTAGGGGGAAAAGCAAAAGAGACTTAGAACCCAATCAGCCAGAGAGGGAGGAAAGGCTGCAGACACCAGCAGAAGGAGCCCTGAGTCTCTAGGTTGGCCCAAGAAGTGTGAGCGCTAATGAGCTGGGTAGGGAAACAAGGGGCTCTAACAAGGTTTGCTGTGAGCTATGGGTTGAACACCACTTCATCCTTCCAGAGACTCAAGTAGAGTTAGTCACTAGTTGTTTGGGGTTATCTGCCCAGTGTTTACGTGAATCCAACAGTGCAGAGCATGGATTGGGTGGGGTATTCTGGTCACCAGGCTTTTAATCTACCACCACACCACATCCCACTCACTGAACCATGAGACTCTAGAGGCAAGAACTGTCACATATTCATCTTTCCATTCCCTGCCATGCCTGGCACCGGGCCTTGTACATGGTAGGCCCTCGGATATTTCTAGAGAAAACGAGCCATTGAAAAGACGCTTTACCGCCAGCCTCTACCTTCCGATTCATCTCATACGGTATCACTGAGTCAGTCTTCACTGCTTTGATGATTCCGGTCTCCTGTCTGCAGAGATCCCGTCAATGGATGAGTACTGTCCACACTAGGATTTCTCAACTTCAGCACTGCAGACATTTGGGGCTGAGAAAGGCTTTGTAGGGGGCCTGCCTGCGTATTACAGGATGGTTAGCAGCATCCTTGGCATCTTCCCACCAGATAGATATCAGTAGGTATTCCCCTTATCTAGGTATAACAACCAAAAATGTCTCCAGAAATTTTCAAATGTCCCCTGGGAGCAAAATTACCCCTGGTTGAGAACCACTTGTCTACAATAAAATCCAAAGTTCTTGGGCCTGGAATGGAAGACACTTCAGAATTTAATTTTATTAAATTTAATTTTATTCTAGCTTTCCACTGTGATCTCCAAATCTTTCCCCACACTAACACTTACCTCCAGCCAGACCGTCCTTTGCATAAGGTCCCGCACCGGTGCCTCTACACGAAACGTCCCCTTCACCTGGGAAGCCATTTCTACTCTCCTTGAGTTATAAATGCTTTGACCACCTTCGCAGACATACTCCAGCCCATAGCCTTCAGCAAGTCTTCCCTGAAAAGGGTTGGGTCAACTCTGAGTTATTATCCCCTCCTTTGAATCCTGTAGCTTTTCCTGTCTCCATCTTTCCTTTGTTCTTATTACAGAAACGTGTGCATGTGTTTATGTACAGTCTGTCCAATAGAAACATATGTACTAAGACAGGAAAGACAGCATGGATTTCCCATGTCCTCCTCAGTGCACGGCACAATTATAAACAAGAATTTAAAAAAGAGCATGCTACCATTCCTAGACGACTTGCTCCTGGGTCGGGGTTTCGTACGTAGCAGAGCAGGTCCCTCGCTGCGATCAATTGAAAGTCAGCGACACAAGGGTTTGTAATAAATAAATAAATAAACAAACAAATAAATAAAATAAAATGAAAAAGAGCATGCTCACATTGGGACAGATTAAAAAGCTGCCTGCTATGGAATTTTTAATATACTTCTTTAAAAAATGCTTTTCTTTATTTTAGATAAAGAAGAAGGAAGCGGAAGAGAGACACAGAAACATCGATAAGAGAGAAATCGACATTGTTTTGTCATCTGCAGAACAGAGATGAAGAAAACCAATCTCTTATACCGTTTTAAGGATTAAGTGATATAATTCACAGAGTCTCAGCATCGTGCCTGAGAGTGAGTCTTCCATAAATGTGGGAAACTGTTATTTTAAGCTGGAAAACCTATTGTGTGACATTTGAAAAATTAGCATTTTGTGGGCTGAGTTATGTGGGAATCATTAGCTAAAAATCATTGCTATTCCCAGGTTCTTTGGCTGTGTGGGAGGCACACAAACACAACGGTGTTTTCTAGTTTAGGACTGCCTTTGCTTTCTCCTCGTTTCTACACTGGCTCCTTAACTGGACCTTCTGCCACCAGCCCTTC
Organism: Myotis davidii; assembly: GCF_000327345.1. NCBI lineage: Eukaryota > Metazoa > Chordata > Mammalia > Chiroptera > Vespertilionidae > Myotis > Myotis davidii. The sequence continues at coordinate 2,729,371 of NW_006284839.1, read as the reverse complement.
GCTGCAGAGACTTTCCTCAAACACAGGTCCCTGCATGTTACTCCTGAGAACTGAAAGCAACAGGTTCTCCTGTTCCTGCACTAAACAGTCCTGGGGGGTGGGGGGGTGGGGGGAGCGGGCAAAATATCCAGCTACTTGTCCCAGAAAGGAGCGGCTTCCAGAAGATAAGGCTTCTGAGTAATCTATACAGCTTACTTAGCAAGACTAATAGTTTGCTCATTAATACTGGCTTCAAGGCCCTCACTTAGCTACACCCACCAATCCAAAGCTATTATGTCATAAACTCTGCCCAGTCCTCACCAGTTTCCCACCTTAACATCACCTAGCCCAGTGGGCGGCAAACTTATCAGTCAACACAGCCAAATATCAACAGTACAACGATTGAAATTTCTTTTGAGAGCCAAATTTTTTAAACTATATAGGTAGGTATATTGTTGTTAACTTAATTAGGGTACTCCTAAGGCTTAGGAAGAGCCACACTCAAGGGGCCAAAGAGCCACATGTGGCTCGCGAGCCGCAGTTTGCCGACCACGGAGTCCTAGCCCAAGCCCTAAGACTCCATTATACCCTTACTTTCTCCATCTGAGAAACTACAAAGACTCTGTTAAGAAAGTACCTTCCCAATTTAGCTTACTTTTATGAACAGGTTTTCCCAGTGGTCTTCTTAGAGAGCTGATGGCTACAATCCCCAGCTCAAAAATACTCAACAGCTCTTCACTGACTGTAGACTGAAATCATTTGACAAATAGTGTTGCATTAACAGCTAATAGCCTGTGCAATGGGGTGATTCATACCATATCTACCAGTTAGGGGATATGTGGCCTTTGGTAAGTTACATTGTGTCCCTGAGCCTCAGTTATTCTTCTGAAAACTGGGGATGCTAGAAGAACCTACTTTACAGGTAGAATGGTGGATAGCATGTGACAGGTGTTCAATCATTGTTAGCCATCATTACTTTTATTGATTATGTATTATGTATCAGGTACTATACTAGATCTGACTATGACATAGCTCCTTCCCCGAAGGAATTTAGAATCTGGTGAGCAGACACTAGTGGTCAATTCAATAAGAATCTTAGAGTCCTGGAGACATCCCTGGGGATATAGGTTGGTCATATTCTAGAACTCAAAATTGTATTCTTTAAAAAAATGTGTTTAACTTTTTTATTGTGAACAATTTCACATGTACAAAGGGAATAGATGGGAAAGTAAATACCTGTGAAGCTACACCCAGGTTCAAGAAATTAGCATGTTTTAGGCTTATAATTTTGAGTGCCCAGGACAAGAAATAATGATGTCTGGTTTCCCTCATCTCGTCTAGGGGATTTTCTGTCTGCTGCATTCTAGTGAAGAAAGATAACAGGATGATGTCCTAGATAGAAGTTTTCAGTCGTCTGGGGAAGCATCCCAGGTTTGGAGTCTCTGGTTCCTATTGTAAACCAGGAGGGCACCTTGAGCAGGGCTGCTCCCCTGAGATAGCCACCTTCATTACACACTAAAGAGTCTAATACATGAAAAGTAGATAGAAGTAAGATTCAGGCGATGTGGGTTACACCTAGTGGTGCTTCAGACTCATTGTGAGACATCAGTCACCTGTTCTGTCACATGAAGAGCATGGACAAGATGACTGGGACGGTCCTTCTTAGCTCCAGTGGCCCACAGTTCTCTGGTCTATTCCTTCTTGCCAAGGTTAGTGAGGAGCAACACGTCCTCCTCTCGCAGGATCTCCGTCACCAACACCTTCCATCTCCTCATTCCAGTGTCTTTCCCTTCAGCTCTCAAACATGAAGATGTCTCCTCTACCTCTACTTGAAAGCAAAATCTTCATTTGACCTGCTGACAACTCTAATTACAATAGTGTCTCTTACCTTCTTTACAGTGACCAATTCATTAACATGCGGGTTACATGGGAAAGGTCCATTTGCTTAGCACCACTGGCCCTTTGCAATCCTTTTCAGATCCCAACTCCCTATGCAATTGCTTCCTGCAAAGTCACTAATGCCCCCCCCCTAGACCAGCGGTTGCCAACGGGTGGTCTATGAGGTCCGAAAGGTTGGTGACCGCTGCTCTAGACAAACTCAACCACCCTCTATCAGTTCTCAATTCTTATGACCGGCCACACTTCCTAAAAACTAGCTTTTAGCCTGTGTGAACCTGCTTCCTTTATTCATCAGTAAAGGATGAGGTCATCAAAAAAATTGTACTGGATGTAAGAGTAAGAGCAATGAAAATGATAATGTTATAATTTCTGAAGATGTAAGGACATGAGTTGGATGGTATTAATGGAGACAGGAAGAGAAACAGCAGTTCATCAGCAAATCAGTCTCATCTTCCAAACCAACTAAGTACCGATCTTCGACCTTCAGAAGTCTGTTGGTAGAGGACTGGAATTTATAGAATTCTGAATTCGAATCTGATCTGCTTAGCTTAGAAAATAAGCTAGCTACTGATTCAGGAAGCTTTCTGAGATACACTTCAAGAAGCCTCAGCATGGATGGATCTGGAGAATATTATGCTAAGTGAAATAAGCCAAACTGAGAAAGACAGATACCACATGACCTCACTTATTTGTGGAATCTAATGAACAAAATGAATTGACCAACAAAATAAGACCCGGAGCATGGAGGCATGGAACAGACTGACATACCTCGATGTGGGGTTGAGGAGACGAGAAGAGATAAACCGAAGGACTTATACACTTACATGCTTAGCCCATGGACACGGGCAATAGGGTAGTAAAGATCTGGGTGGGGTAAATAGGGGTGGGGGTGGGGGGAAAATGGTAGATATCTGTAATACTATCAAATATCCTATGTAATAAAGAGGTAATATGCACATTGACCCTCACACCATCACACCATCACAAGATGGCTGTGCCCACAGCAGAGGCGGGGTTCCCGTAACAAGCCGTAATGAGCAATCAGCAGGGACCTGTGGCTGCGTGGCACTGGGCTGGGGAGAGGGCCCTGAGGCTGCACCCCCCACCAAGTGGGGCTTGATGGGAGACCTCAGGCTTCGCCCCACTACCTGGCACCTGGCCAGGGGACCTGAGGCTGTGCGCCAAGCCCAGCAGGGCTTGACAGGGGACGTGAAGCTGCGCCCCCTGCCCATTGGGGCTTGATGCGGGTGGGGCCAGCTAGGTCTGGACCTTGCCCAATGCGGGTAGGGTTGGCCAGGTCTGGGTCTCGTACGATTTCGAGGTGCACATGGGTGGGCAGGGACTTGATTCTGGGTCCCGCGGCATACCCCAGACTCTGACAGGAGGAAGATTTTCATATACATTTTACTAATTTTCTTTCATCTCTGACACTTCTATTATAGAGAAAGGGCAAATAGCAATATTAAAATATTTCCTCTAATTAATTTCCTTTTAATGTGCACAGATTTCGTACACCAGGCCACTAGTTTTTATATTAAGGTACACCCATTTAACCACTCCCAGATCAAGACCTGAAATACTTTCAGCTATCTAGAAGGCCCCCTCAGTCAGTAATACACATGACCTCTAATCCCCCTCCCCTCCCCCATCCTCACTGATAGTCTTGTGAAGGCTCTCAGGTGATTGTAACGTATAGGTAGGTTTGAGAATCACTGACTCAGATCCTAGAGCAGCCATGGGCAAACTACGGCCCGCAGGCCGGATCCGGTCCGTTTGAAATGAAAAAAACTAAAAAAAAAAAAAAGACCGTACCCTTTTATGTAATGATGTTTACTTTGAATTTATATTAGTTCACACAAACA
>NW_006284839.1:2721122-2721487 GCF_000327345.1 Myotis davidii | reverse complement strand
TCGCTCCACCACAAAGATGGCAGCACCCACAGCGGAGACGGGGTTTCCATAATACAAGGTGGCTGCACCCACAGCAGAGGCCGTGTTCACGTAATGAGCCTTAACTAGCAATCAGCAGGGACCTGAGGCTGTGCCCCCCACACCCCCGTGGGGCTTGACAGGGGACCTGAGGCTGTGCCCCCCACCCTCGTGCCAGGCTGGGGGACCTCAGGCCATACCCCCATCCATCAGGGCTTGACGGGGGACCTCAGGCTGCGCCCCCTGCCCTGGCGCTGGGCCAGGACCTCAGGCCGCACCCGCCACCCAGTGCCAGGCTGGGGGACCTGTGGCCACGCCCCCAGCCCTGTGGGTCTTGATGGGGGACT
>NW_006284839.1:2695112-2721019 GCF_000327345.1 Myotis davidii | reverse complement strand
GATAGAGAGTTAGAAACATCGATCAGCTGCCTCCTGCACACCCCCTACTGGGGATGTGCCCCCAACCAAGGTACATGCCCTTGACCGGAATCGAACCTGGGACCCTTGAGTCCCCAGGCTGACACTATCCACTGAGCCAAACCGATCAGGGCAAGTCTCACGCGATTTCGAGGTGCACATGGGTGGGCAGGGACTTGATTCTGGGTCCCGCGGCATACCCCAGACTCTGACAGGAGGAAGATTTTCATATACATTTTACTAATTTTCTTTCATCTCTGACACTTCTATTATAGAGAAAGGGCAAATAGCAATATTAAAATATTTCCTCTAATTAATTCCCTTTTAATGTGCACAGATTTCATGCGCCAGGCCACTAGTATATATATAAAGAAGCTCCATAAAAGGGCTGGGAGACAAAGGAAAATAGTGATAAATGACCTTACAGCACAAACTCGCCTCTGTCGGGCCTCTCCGCCAGCTTCAGGGCCTCGTGCATGCCCGCGGCCGAGAGTTTGCGGTTGATATTCCGATACTGGCACTGGAGCAGGCTGCGGTAGGTGGTCCGCAGGTCCCGGTTGAAGAAGGCATATATAAAAGGGTTAATGAGAGAGTTTGCATAGCCCAGCCAGAGAAAGGTCCTCTCCACCCACAGCGGGATGCAGCTGCAGGAGGTGCCGCAGATGAAGGGCCTGGCGGTCGAGAGGAGGAAGAAGGGCAGCCAGCACACGGTGAAGGCCCCGACGATGATCCCCAGGGTGGTGGCTGCTTTCTGCTCCCTCTTAAAGATGGAGATGTTTTTCCTCTCGTGTTTGAGGAGTCTCGAAAGGTTGGCGCACTCCTCCACCTCCTTCTGCAGCTTCACCATGCCGTTCAGGGAGATGATGCTGTCGGGCTCCGGGTGGCGCGGGAAGCCGGGGAACTTGTGTTTTGCGGCGCTCTTGCGGGCGGCCTTGTAGATCTGGTAGTACATGAAGAGCATGACCGACATGGGGATGTAGAACGCCACCGCGGTGGAGTAAATCGTGTAGCCGAAATCCTGGCTGATCAGGCACACCTTGTCGTCGTTGACGTTCTGTGCCCATCCGAAGAGCGGGGGTAACGTGATGGAGGCGGAGAGAAGCCAGACGGAGAGGATCATCTTGGCCATGCATTTCCCATTCTGCCGCACAGGGTACGTGAGCGGCCTCGTGATCCCGAGGTACCTAGGAAAGAAGCGGAGAGAGACCGTGTGACCACAGTGACCACATGTCCTGGACTAGGAACTACCATGAGCTAGAGATGCTACGCCTTAGACCTAGCAGCTCCATTCCTCACCACGGCCCTTCCAGATAGGCATCATTATTCCCATTTTACAGAAAGGTAAACTAAGGCTCTGAGATGTTAGCGATGTTACCTATTTCATTCCAGGCCACACATTAGCAACAGGCACTGCCAAGATTCAGTCTAAGAGCCCTCTGCCTGTGTTTGCTACTCCATGCTCCTTTCATATCTTGTAGCTTCTTGTCCTCCATGTAGTCAATGAACTGAAAGTTAAACATCCACCCTCCCCGCCATGACCACTCCCACCAAAATCTGCCAGGAACAAAATGTCAAGCCTGATGTAGGATGTTGTGACACATCCTCACGAATTAAGCAAGGTCTACCACACTCTGATGTTTTACACCCACTGCTCGGCTGTCTTATTTCAGGCTAGCTTTTAACTCATTTTAACTGCTCCTTTGCACTGTAGCGAAAGAAATTCTTTTTAAGATTACAGAGATGTGTGAGATCTCTATAAAATCCTAAGGTTTGGGGATGCAAAGTAGCAAGTGATCACTCTTCTAACTCCAGAAAATTCTCACATAAGAGTAATGTCAGAAGAACAATCTATAAAATAAAAACAGCCTGCCTCATCTCTCCTCTCTTGAGAAGGCTCATGAGAAAGAGCACAATTCTGAAAAATATTAGGTAAACCCAACCTTTTTTTTTTCTGGGCTTAATTCTACCCAGAGAATAAATATATGTATCTGTCTCTGTTATCAAGGATTTATCAGCAAACAGAAAACATACACAGTGAGACATCTGCCAAATGCTTAATCATGTTTATCTTTCTGGATTTGTTTTCTCCACTGTATTTAACAGTCTTGGCTTCTATTTTGGGAAAGATGCAAAGAGCACTTAAGAAGTCAAGACAGCTGAAAGCTGGTCATTTTGCTGGTTTGCTTTTTCACTTCATTTATGTATATAGAAGATACACTCTCGAAACATGAAAACGAAAGGCACAGAGAGTCCCCCAACAGGTTATTTTCGGAATGTCTGTCAGTTGGTAGGTTGAAATTTTAAAAATAATTATATTTGTGCTAGAAATATCCTCACGTTACATAAGTTTAAACTCTCCTACAAAAGTCAAAAATCATCCTCTCAGAATGAAAATGAGCATCATTGCAACACTTACAGGGCAAAATTGAAATATATAGTAAAAAGAAATGAAACAGACTGGCTTATCCATTCCTTCGATAAATATTCATAGAGCTCCTTCTATATGCCAGGTGCTATTTTAAAGGTCGGGAATACAGCAGTGAATAAAATCTTGAAAGCAGGCCCATAGCATGTGGGGAAACCATGGAGGGTTGAACGGGAGGACTGAGCCTGGTGGTGATGTTGAAGAAACGCCTCATCCCTTCCAAGGATCCAGGTGTTAGTAGCATCTGTTCTTCATTTCACAACCTCTGCCTCCCCTTTTCCTTGGTAAAGCTGACCCACAAGCATTATCCCTAGGTTTATCAGCTATAATTGAGATTATGTTTTGGCTCTCAAATAGAATGATGGGAAAGGGAGAGGTTTTCCTGGAGTTCGAGAATAAGAGCTGAAAAGGAAGGGGAAAAGGGAAAGGGGAAAGAGAGAGCAAAAGAAGGAAGATGTGAAGTAGACTGCCTTTTGTGGAATTATCTGATATGACCTGAGTTTTAAACAATGGAGAAAATTTTAAGAAAATATTTTTTTTTTTAAAAAAGAGTAAATGAGGAAACCCCTGAAGAAAGGTGTTAGAAATGACTGGAAATCCACGATTAAGCTGATCTCTACCCAAAGACTGAATGCAGACAGTCCAGTAAGGGAGAAGAAAAAGAAAAGGCTCCCTTTCTTTGCTTTGGTTCTGAAGCTCTCTCTCTCCAGATGGAACACCTTTACGGACGTCTCTCTTTGAACCCGGTCCTTGCTGTCTATCAACTCCTGGGGATATAGCCTTTCTGGCTCCTTCCTTATTTCCCAGCTTCCATAAGGCAGCCTTTGTCAGGATGTAGACTTATATTATCTTCTCTCTTTGCCTGTTGCTTCAGGCAAAAACTGCTTGTTCCCAAGCCTGAATCTGGCTTCCAGGGTACCAACCCAGACTGGAGGTTCACCAGGAAGAGATTAATTCATACAGTTCCCCAGGTAGCCACAAGATGGCATTATCCGACCAGACCATCTTTCACCTACTTACCTAGGGGGTTGGGATGGTGGGAAGTTAGGCGCATTTTGGAAAGAGGAAGTAGGATTAAGCACAACAAGAAATTGTTATATTTCATTTGTGAGGTTATATCAAAAAAAAAAAATGAGCAAGCCTAGAAATCACAACCTGGTAACTCCAGTTTTCCTTTCCATCCTTCACTTACTCAAACAGGAACCAGTATCTACAAGACTTAATTAAATCCAGCCTTTCTGCAGTTCACATAAATGATACAGAATTCACAAAGTTAATTAACCCTGAGAGATTCTTTGAGTACCAAAGACATCTAAGAATATTAAATAATCTAACAAGGACAGCATGCTTATTCATTCTAATATACTTAGTCTGACATATTACACTTCAATGATGTAAGATTGGCCCATATTTGGTCTTTCCTAAATGTACAAATTAAATTCCATAAACTCTCCTATTTTATGCCCCACTCTCTAATGGTCTCAAGTCATGCCCTACAGTAAGGAAGTTATATTTACTTCATTTGCTTCCTGGGTACCACTTGGTGAGACTTTTGAAAGCTAAAATCAACCAAAAGATGATTTAAAAAAAAGTGTTCATTAAATTGTCTGGAAATAAACAAAAATCAGTAGTTTTTTAATTAACAATTTACAAATATTATAGAATAAAATCATTCCATTCACAGCAAAATCTATCAAAATGGCCATGGTCTAAATAAGCAAACATAAAATGCTACCAAAAAACCTGAGAGAATGCTTGAATGGGGGGGGGAGGGACGACTTTTTAAAAATAAGAAAACCCAGTATTATAAAAGTGCCAATTTCCTCTCAATGAATCTAAAATTATACAACTTGGTTGAAAAGCAGGGCTTTTGTTAACTTGACCAAATTATTTTTAAGTTGATCAAGTAAATATGAAAAAATAGAAAACCTGAAAATGAATTAAAATGAAAGAATATTTATTCTATAAATAGTAAAAGCCACAGAAATAAAATCGCAATAAAAATTATTCAAAAACAGACAGATAGATCAATAGGACGGGATAGATCCCAGAAATAGATTCAAATATATAAGGAAATCTACACTAATAAAAGAGAAACATGGTAATTGGCGTACGACCGCTACCCTTCCCATTGGCTAATCAGCAAGATATGCAAATTAACTGGCAGCCAAGATGGCAGCCAGCAGCCAGGCAGCTGATGCGAACAGGGAGGCTTGCTTGCTTCAGTGACAGAGGACTCCAACATTCCCAGCCGGGCTTCAGCCAGCCGGACTGCAACATTGTATCGAATACAGACGGTAAACAAAGGCCAGAAACCTGTTTTGAAAAGCCGAGGCCTCAGAGCTAAAGCTGGCCCAGAGTAAAAAAAAGAAAGAAAAAAAGGAGCGGTTGGGAGCTTCAGTCCCAGCCTGAAAACAGCCCTCAGCCCCTCACCCAGACTGGCCAGGCACCCCTGTGGGGACCCCCACCCTGATCCAGGACACCCTTCAGGGCAAACCAGCCGGCCCCCACCTGTGCACCAGGCCTCTACCCTATATAGTAAAAGGGTAATATGCCTCCCGGCACCGGGATCAGCGTGACAGGGGGCAGCGCCCAAACCCCCTGATCGCCCTGCAGCTCTGTGTGACAGGGGGCGGGGCCCCAACCCCCTCGCCCCCCATGGGCCCTGCTCGGTGTCTGATGGGATAGAGCCATAACCTCCCCATTGGCCCTGCCCTGAGTATGAGAGTGGGTGATAGAGAGCGGCGCCCCAACCCCCTGATCCACCCTACTCTGTGAGTGACAGGGGGGAGCTCCTCAACCCCCTGATCAGCCCTGCACTGTGCATGACAGGGGGGAGCTCCCCAACCCCCTGATGGGCCCTGCTCTGTGCGTGACAGGGGGTGGCGCTGCAACCTCCCCATCGACCCTGCCTTGAGTGTGACAGGGGGCGGTGCCCCACCCCCCCAGTCGGCCCTACCCTGAGCGTGACTGAGGGTGGCATTGCAACCTCCCAATCTGCCCTGCTCTGTGCATGACAGGGGGCGGCACCCCAACTCCCCAATTGGCCCTGCTCTGAGCCTGACCAGGGGCTACACCTAGGGATTGGGCCTGCCCTCTGCCACCTGGGAGCAGGCCTAAGCCAGCAGGTTGTTATCTCCCGAGGGGTCCCAGACTGCGAGAGGGCACAGGCCAGGCTGAGGGACCCCCCCTTCCCCCGAGTGCACAAATTTTTGTGCACCGGGCCTCTAGTCTATATATATAAAAGCCTAAGCAACCATCATAATTAAACGGACAACCGAACAGGCTGTGTGGGGTGACCAGGCCGGCAGGGGGGGTAGTGAGGGACGACCAAATGACTGAACAGCAGGCTGCGTGTGGCAACCAGGCTGGCAGGGGGGTTAGTGAGGGACAGCCAAACGACTGAGAAGCAGGCTGCTAAGATGGTGGCGCCCACAGCCAATAAGGAGAGAATATGCTAATTGACTGCCACACCCTCAAAGATGGTGGCACCCACAGCCAATAAGGAGGGAATATGCTAATTGACTGCCATGCCCTCAAAGATGGCAGCGCCCACAGCCACAAGATGGCCGACAGGGGAGGGCAGTTGTGGGCGATCAGGCCAGGAGAGGAGGGCAGTTAGAGGCGACCAGGCCAGCAGGGGAGGGTAGTTAGGGGCAACCGGGCCAGCAGGGAAGGGCAGTTAGGGATGACCAAGCTGGCAGGGGAGGGGAGTTAGGGGTGACCAGGCCAGCAGGGAAGGGCAATTGCGGGTGACTGGGCCGGCAGAGGAGTGCAGTTGGGGGCAATCAGGCATGCAGACAGGCAAACGGTTGGGAGCCAGCAGTCCTGGATTGTGAGATCTCCTGTGGGATCGGGCCTAAACTGGCAGTCGGACATCCCCCGAGGGGTCCTAGATTGGAGAGGGTGCAGGCTGGGCTGAGGGAAAACCCCCACTCACCCAGTGCATGAATTTCGTGCACCAGGCCTCTAGTTTATTGTAAGAAGACTAGAAGCTAGGCCTAAGCCAGCAAACAGACATCCCCTGAGGGGTCCTTAGTGCTGCCACCACTGCTGCTATGCTCACCAGCCTTGAGTCCAGCTTCTGGCTGAGTAGAGCTCCCCCTGTGGAAGCACACTGACCACCAGGGGGCAGCTCCTGCATTGAGCATCTGCCCCCCTGGTGGTCAGTGCATGTCATAGCAACCAGTTGTTCCACTGTTTGGTCAATTTGCTGATTAGCCTTTTATTATATAGGATGAGTCATTGAATTAGTAGTAAAAGACTGTATATTCATGAAATCTCACAACTGTATGTATACACACACACACACACACACACACATATGTATATTTATACATACGTAACTTGGCTGTTGCAGGCAATTCTGAGAGAAACATAGGAGAGCATATGTCTTTTCAAATTATTGTTTTGTTTTGTTTTTCAGATAAATACCCAAAAGTGCAATTCTTGTTTCATATGGTAGTTCTATTTTTAATTTTTTGAGGAATCACCATACTGTTTCCTGTCACTAGTGGCTACGCTAGTTTATAATCCCACCAAAAGTGCATGAGGGTTGACTTTTCTTTACTTCCTTGCCAATGCTTATTATTTATTGTCTTTTTTGACAATAGCCATTTTGACTATTGTGAGATGATAGCTCATTGTGGTTTGGATTTGCATTTTCATGATGATTAGTGATGTTGAGCATCTTTTCATTTGTCTGTTGGCCATCTGTATGTCTTCTTTGGAGAAATGTCTATTCAGTTCTTTTGCCCATTTATTAATGGGGTTATTACTTTTTATTGATTTCAGAATGGGAGAGGGAGAGAGAGAGATAGAAACATCAATAATGAGAGAGAATCATTGACTACGGCTGCCTCCTGCACACCCCACACTGGGGATTGAGCCTGCAACCTGGGCATGTGGCCTGACCGGGAATCAAACCCAGGACTCTTCAATCCACAAGCTGAGCTCTATCCACTGAGCCAAACCAGCTTGGGCAATAGGATTATTTTTTGATATTGAGTTGTATGAGTTCTTTATTATTTTTTTTATATGACTTCTTTATATATTATGGATATTAACCTCTGATTAGATATCATTTGCAAATATCTTCTGCCTTCAGTTTTTGCCTTTTTGTCCTGTTGATGGTTTCCTTCACTGTGCAAAAACTTTTTAGTTTGATGTAGTCCCATTTGTTTATTTTTGCTTTTGTTGCCTTTGCCTAAGGAGATATAGCCAAAAAATACTGCTAAGACTGATGTCAAAGAGTTTACTGCCTATGTTTTCTTCTAGAGGTTTTATGGTTTCAGGTCTTATATTTAAGTCTTTAATACATTTTGAGTTTATTTTTCTATCTGTTGAAAGAAAGAAGCCCTAACCGGTTTTGCTCAGTGGCTAGAGTGTCAGCCTGTGGACTGAAAGGTCCCAGGTTCGATTCCGGTCAAGAGCATGTATCTTGGCTATGGGCACATCCCCAGTAGGAGGTGTGCAGGAGGCAGCTGATCGATGTTTCTCTCTCATCGATGTTTTAACACTCTATCCCTCTCCCTTCTTCTCTGTAAAAAAATCAATAAAATATTTTTTTAAAAAAAAAGAAGAAAGAAAGTAGTCTAGGTTTATTTATTTATTTTTTTGCATTTATCTGTCCAGTTTTCCCAACACCATTTACTGAAGAGACTGTCTTTTCCCCATTGTATAGTCTTATCCTCTTTGTCGTAGATTAATTGACCATATAAGTGTGGGTTTATTTCTGGGCTCTCCATTCTGTTTCTATCTGTGTGTCTGTTTTGGTGCCAGTACCATATTGTTTTGATTACTGTCACTTTGTAGCATAGTTTGAAATCAGGGAGGATGATTCCTTCAACTTGATTCTTCTTTTTAAAATTGCTGTGACTATTTGGGGTCTTTGTAGTTTCATTCAATTTTAGAATTATTTGCTCTAGCTCTGTGAAAAATGCCATTAATGTTTTAAAATATATTTTATTGATTTTTTACAGAGAGGAAGGGATAGAGAGTCAGAAACATCGATGAGAGAGAAACATCAATCAGCTGCCTCCTTCCTGCACACCTCCTACTGGGGATGTGCCCGCAACCAAGGTACATGCCCTTGACCAGAATCGAACCTGGGACCTTTCAGTCCACAGGCCGACGCTCTATCCACTGAGCCAAACCGGTTAGGGCAGCCATTAATATTTTAATAGGAATTGCATTAAATCTGTAGATTGCTTTGGGTAGTATAGACATTTTAACAATCTTAATTCTTCAAGTCCATTTATTTATCTCTTCTTCAATTTCTTTAATCAATGTCTTATAGTTTTCAGAGTATAGGTATTTTATTTCCTTGGTTAAATTTAGTCCTAGGTATTTTATTCTTTTTGATGAAATTTTAAATGGGATTATTTTCTTAATTTCTCTGTCTAATAGTTTGGGATTTATTTTTGAATAAGGAGAAAAATAAGCCAGTTTTATTTTTACCTCAGTTGCTACCCAGTTGTGAGACTTCATATATATGTATGGCATGTAATCTATGGTCTACATATCTATTTATTGATATGAAAACAACAAAAAAGTGGATAGGAAACAATGTCTACCACAAAAAATACAAATAATAGTTTCATATGTTAATCTTTTTATGCAAAACTAGGTGTTTGTCTGAGAGGGGGGCAATATCATGAGATGTCTAGAAGAATATCTACCAAAATATTAACAGCAATTTTATCTGAGTTGTAGAGATTTGAATACTTTAAAAATGTTTCTTTGTACTTTATAATAGCATATTTTCTTTACAATGAGCATATAAAGTATCAAAATAATAATAGTAACGCCACCTTAATTCTAAAAACAAAATAAAAGATTTAAGAGGATTCTGTGATTCCTAAGTCACTTAAGTGATTTTGGCAACAGAGATTATCTGGTTCACAAAATCTGTAAAAAGCTGATAATAATTAAATAGTAGATTGTTTTCTTTGATCAGCTTTCTGAAAGTGTTTTATTACATTCATAAATTCACACAAAGGGAACAGAACTCACAGCATTTAAAATCCCATAATTACTATACTAGTATAAAGTAATACTGGTATTCAGGGAAGTGATGTCCAAATTATACATTCATTCTCCCAAGTTTTGTATAGCATAAATCTTACCTTTGAGGGAGAGGTGGGGGAGGCAACCTACACTGATTATGAATATTCCCTACTATGCATGGTTAATATTTGCCACACTAACATTTTATGCTCACTGTTAATTAGAAAGTGGGGTGTCTATCAAGCCTTAAGAATTTAACTTTAAAATGCATACAAATGCTAAAATACAGTAAATCTCACAGACAAAGGTATTATATACCAAAGTATTATATAATTGAGGAATGTATGTAACTCACATTAGGAGTTCCATTAAAGTAGGGGTTTGGAAGGAAAAGAGTATTAGGGAGTTATAATCTATAGAGAGAGGGATTAGAGAGCAAATTACCTCTGCTGCCTATCTTCCATTCTGACTGCATAGAAATGATAGGAAATGGTTCTTAATTAAATGACTTCTCTTGAATTTTGTTGCTATATAATAATAATTTAGGGGGTAAAAGAAATTGGGTAGAATTGTTCTGAAATACAGTGGTGTTTGGCGTGTTAGACTTCAAAAATGCACATTAAAATACCTCCCTCATGAGACCACCTCCCTCACAGTGGGTGAATCTCCAGCCTCATTCGGTGGCTCCCAAAGCTGTCAGATTATAGGAATCACCAAGAAGCTTTGGAAACTTACAGAGTCCTGGGCCACCATCCATGATTTTCTTTTGAGAAGGTGTGGAGACCTACGGCTTTGTATTTAGGATTGCTTGCTGTAGTTCTTTATCCCACATACTGCTGTCAGAGCAGCCCTCCTCATTCAGTTTCAAAGATTTTACACTGTTTGTACAAGGACTTGACTTATACTTGATATATTTCATCTTAATAATGAGCTTCCAGTTTGGCCTACCAAAATCATCATGATTCATGTCTACATTATCTCAGATACCAGTTCTGTTTCCTAGGACTGTGCTAAATGCAAACGAAATGAGCATGGTTTTCATGTCTTAAGTTGAAGATTTTTTTTAAAATGCATAATATACAAAAGGGTTTTGCAAAACTTTCTGACAATAAGAATGACTATTTCTCATAATAAAAAATATATTTCCATAGTCACTCAGTACAAATGCTTGTATGTATGTATATAAATAAGAAATGAAGGCATACATATATGTGTGTACATATATGTAGGTATAAGAATATAGATATGCATATATTTATATATGAGATTGAAATAAAAGTTTCACAATACCATACTTACCATTATAACTTGCAATTCACTCTCTTCTATTGGACGCTGTTATACTTCAGATTTTAAAAAATATTTATTCTAATTTTTTGGAGAGAGCAAGGGAGAGGGAAACATCAATATGAGAGTGAAGCATCTCTATACTGTTTCCTGCATGCCCCCTATCAGGGATTGAGCTGGCAATCTGGCAACCTGGCACCCCTGATCTGGAATAGAACCAGCAAGCTCTTGGTGCACTGACCGATGCCCAATCAGCTGAGCCATACCAGCCAGGGCCTACTTCAGATTTTTTTAAATGCTGGTCTTAATACACTACATTGATTTCATGACCCAATAATGGATTATAACCCGAAGTTTGAAAACAAGCCAGATAATTATAAGTGCAATGAAGAAAAAGAAAGCAGGGGAGGGGAGCAGCGAGCAGAGACTGGGGTTGGGAGCAAGCTGCAATACAGGTCTGCATTGTGATCATGACCTCAAAGCCCTTTCATCTCTACCTTCCAGAACAAGTGTTTGGGCTTGAGCTTCTCTTAAAACTTGAAATTGGCTTGTGTCTTCAGGTTTAAGATCCCCACTATCTCAAGCATAAGTTTCCTTTCTGGAACCCCAACTTCCCCCTGCAATGGCATATGAAAGAGCACTGGCTTTGGGCCTATGCTTCTTCCTACCTCTAGGCAGTGACTTCTCAATTTTTTTCTCTTCCTCTCTCTTTCTTTGTCTCTCTCTTTCTAACTTTTATTCTGTTCCACCTACAGATATAAATGGATGGACGGATGCATACGTGTATACTGTGTGTACATATTATACTGACAGCCCTCAACCAACTGAGGATCAAAAATAATATTCTAAAAAAGGTAGTTGTTGCTTATGTGTACTATTAGTGAGGCCTGTGATGGCTGTGTCCGTACTGAACATGTACAGACCTTTCCCCGTCATTATTCCCTAAAAAATACAGTATAACAACTATTTACATAGCATTTACATTGTATTAGGTATTATAAGTAATCTAAAGGTGACAAAGTATAGGAGGATTGCATCGGTTATACACAAATAATATGCCATTTTATATAACGGACTTGAGCATCCGTGGATTTTGGTATCCCTTGGGTTCTGAAACTAATCCCCCTCGGATATCAAGGGACGACTATGGTCCATTCAGTCCTCCATAGTACTCATCCCTTTTCACCCCAAATTTATTAAACACATCGTCTACCTCAGCTGCTTTGATTTACTACCCACCTACTTCCTTCTGCTTCTCCCAATAATCTGGCTTCCACCCCATCATTCCAAGCAACTAACTCTAAAAGGCCACCTCTATTTTATTTATTTATTTATTTAATATATTTTATTGATTTTTTTTACAGAGAGGAAGGGAGAGGGATAGAGAGCTAGAAACATTGATGAAAGAGAAACATCGATCAGCTGCCTCCCGCACACCTCCCACCAGGGATGTGCCCGCAACCAAGGTACATGCCCTTGACCAGAATCGAACCCGGGACCCCTCAGTCCGCAGGCCAACGCTTTATTCACTGAGCCAAACCAGTCAGGGCAAGGCCACCTCTATTTTAGCTAATTCAAATCATCTGTTGTTTTTCTCTCATTTCTGCTAATTCCTGACTTATCTTCTCTCTGAAAAAGACTACCCAGCCTTTTTTGAATCGTTCTTCACTTCTTCACTCTAATCATCTGTGGCATGGTTTCCCACATTTCTTTATCTCAGGCTGCACAGAGAAGTACCACCTCCACACTGTGGCTAGACGATATTCAACATCAAGATAAAATGAAAACAACTTTAAGTCTGCATCAGGCAGGTTAGGTCTGAATTCCAGCTCCATCCTTTTTACCAGCTAAAGTACTCTGAAAAACACAGCCTCCCCGAGTTTTCGCTGCCTTGCATGTAAGAAAGGGGGAAAGAATGCCTATCTCATGAGAACATGGATGTAGGCTTTCACTCAACCCACTACCTGACAGATACTCAAAACACAGAGCTGACTTCCTGCCTTCAGAACCCCAGTTTACAGGAAGGAAATGGCAAATAAGGCCGCAACTTGAGTTGATTCAATAAGAGAGGAACAGGGCTGTGATACAAAGCATCTGAGAAAGGCAGTAAGAAAAGGGGGTAATGCCCTACACACAGCAGAGCAGAGCAGCACAGAGTAGGTGTTTGTGGAATTTACTGGCATGAGAGCTGTCTGGACCTGAATTAATGAAGTGACAGTATGCGTGGAGAAAAGATGACAGGAGCAACAGGTACTATAGAAACAGAATGGACATAACTTGGAAATGGTTTAGCAAGGATGAGAGGAAAGGACAAAGACAACGGAGGAGATGAAGGAGCTCATCAGTTTTCAAGCCAGATGACTGAGAAGACGGGGAGGCATTCTCTGAAATAAGTGGTCCTCAATCCACTGCAAGCCACTGTCCACCCCCGGAGGCCTGAGACAGATTTTGCTGGGATCACTGACGACCGCTCTAGCTTCGGCAGACATTTCTCCATCTTCATACTTGATAGCTCTGCACTCACCACCTCCTTTTTGAAACTTTTTCCTTGGTTCAGTATCACTGCACTCTCCCAGGTTTTCAACCCCTCTGTCCTCTGTTGCCCAGTCTTCTTTGCTACCTTATCCTCCACTATGTGGCCTTTATGTTTTGGAATTCCTCCAGGCTGGGTCCCAACCCCACTCTTCTCCTAGCTCTATATTCCCTAGTTGTTTTCACCCATTACCAGTGCTTCAGAAACCTCTGTTGGCTGATAATCCCAAAATTTGAATTCCCAGCCGATACTTCTCCATGGGCTCCAGACCAAAAATCCACCTGCCTTCTTCACATCTCCACTCTGATATCGCTAAAGCATTTTATTCACTCGTTCATTCAACAGACTTTCATTAAACACTCTCTGTGGGCCTGGCACCATCTCAACAAGTCCAAACATATCATCATTTCCACAGACTGAGCCTCCTCCTCTTCCCCCAGCTCAGTAAATTCCTCTACAGGTGTGGCCAGAAACGTGGACTCATCTTTTGACTCTTCCTTCTCATTCATCAGTCCCCTCCCAGTATAAACCCAGCCCTCTCCATTTCACCTCTTCAGTGTCTCTAAAACCTATCCACGTGTCTCCATTGCCACCACTCTAGAATCATTATCCCTCCACGGATTTCCGCAATAGCCTCTAAATTGGCCCTCCACATCTAATCTTCTCCTTCCTATTCCATTCTCTTCATGCATCCAGGTTGATCATTTATCTTTTTAAATTTTGTAACGTGAATTTAATTCATTGAATACGCAATATGTTCACATACTTCAAATTTTAAAATATAATAAGGTATATATTGACAAGTCTTCAAATTGTTTTCATCCTCCTTACCCCCACTACTTAAATGTATCACTTTTATTAGAATTGTGGGTACTCTTCCAGCTTTTCTTCATACAAATGTAAGAAAATGGGAATAAATGTTCTTATCTCCCACTTCTTACACATAACACAACATACTATATACACTACTTTGCACATTGTGTTTTTCACTTAACAATATATCCTCAAAATACATGGAAAAATAGGATTATACTAGAGCATGTCTGTGGACGTGTTTTGTAAATGATTAAGTAGAAAAGTGTGTACTGGTTAAGAGGAGGCCCTGGAGTCAGGAAAACCCATGTTTGAAACCCAGTTTTGATATTGAGAGAGTAAGTTAACCTCTCGGATCCTTAATTTTCTCATTTGTAAAACAGTGATGATACCTACCATATAGGGTTATAAAGACTGAATCCAATGCTGCATATAAGCCTGGCATGCTGTGTGCTCAGTAAATGTTAGCTAGTATTATTCAAATGCTATGAAAACATGAGGCAGAATTATTTTTGTTCTTCTTGTTCTTTTAGCATAGTCATTGTGGGATTAAAGGAAAAAATATATGCCATTTTTCATTAAACTTACAGAGAGCAGATTGAGTTTCTGAGTAGACACATGTATAAAAGGAATATAAATTTTCCCCCATACAGGTAGAAAGTAAGTTTTATCAGCTATAATTTTTAATTCTGGAAGAGTTTTGCTTTAATATAGATATATAAAAAGGGGAGAACAGAAGTAGCCTCTGGACTCAAGTGGTGGTGTTTTTCTTTATTTTATGTTTTTTATTGATTTCAGAGAGAAGAAGGGAGAGGGAGGAATAGCAATGATGAGAAAGAATCATCAATCAGCTGCCTCATGCATGCCTCCTACTAGGGATCTAGCCCACAGCCCGGGCATGTGCCCTCCTGGTTCATGGGTCGACACTCAACCACTGAGCCACACTGACCCGGTTGTGGTGGTTTTTTAACGGCTAAAGGGGAAGGAAGAGAAGAATAATCTCCAACTCTCATGGTTACATGTTGGGTTTCCTAGAAGAAAAGGAAGACATCTAAGCCAATGGACTCTATAACTAATGGCCTACATAGGCTACTACTACTGCATGTTATTTCAAACTAGTAGAATAGTGCCATTTTTTAAGAAAAATATTGAAAAGATATGAGAATAAAGGATTAGAATGAAAGAAGAGAATAAATAACCAGCCAAATACCTGATGCCGAACTTTTTTAAAGTATTAAGTAGATAAGAATAAAAATTATGGTGCTATGATATGGGGTTTTCTTTTTATGAATTTGTTTTAGTGCTGTCTGAATTTAGGAGGTTATTTAATTAGAATGGTAATTTTGTCATCAGCGTTCAACTGCAATGTCTTCCAAAATATTGATTTTTTAATACATATAACGATTTCTAATACCTACTAAAAAGCCTTTTAAAAAATTGTTTTATATTTTAATTTACTCTGAAAGTTATCTTCTTGGATGATATTTTCTTTTTCTTTTCATTTCTTTTCTCTTTTAATCTCTTTTTCATTTCAGTCTATAAAGGATATTTTTTATTTTATTCATTGATAATACCTTGGCTTTTGTAAATAATGCTGCAATGAACATAGGGATGCATATTTGCAACATGGATGGACTTAGACAGTATTATGCTAAGTGAAATAAGTCAGACAGACAAAGACAAATACCATATAATTTTACTTATATGTGGAATCTAAAAAACAAAATAAATGAACAAACAAAACAGAAACAAACCCACAGATACAGAGAACAAACTGATGGTTGCCAGATTGGGTGAAAAGGTGAAGGTGCTAAAAAGTACAAATTGGCAGTTACAAAATAGTCATGAGGGATGTAAAAAACAGCATAGGGACTACAGTCAATACTATTGTAATGGCTCTGTATGGTACCAGGTGGGTACTAGACTCACTGGGGGGAATTACTTTGTAAGTCACATAAATGTCTAACCATTGTACTGTAAAAAGTAAACTAATTAAATTTTTTTAAAGAAAGTGTAGTTGAAAAAACTTAGAAGCCCTGATTCTAATTCAATATAGAAATTCCCATTTAGAGCATCCTCTGCTTTTGGTTAAACTCATACACTGACAGAAAAGTCAGAGCTGCTTGAAGCGACCAGCGACACTGCTGAGAGTCCCGAGGCAACCTCCTCGGGAGCTTCCCGGGTGTAATCTGAAATCGCCCCATACTCAGGAAGCAGGGAGAGAGGGAAGAAAAAGGCAGCCCACTAACAATAGATAGGTGATGAGTTTAATAAGCAAGGGAACTTACTCACAGGGCTGGTCTTGGGTGCCAGCAAGATGAGTTGATTTCCACACCCACCTGCCAGAATCTAAAAAGTTTATACAGAGGCCTTAACTGGGTTCAGTTACCCACACAGGAGTTCTTAACTGGGTTTAATCACACAGACAGTCTCATCACCATATTATCTCAAGACTATGTCCTTGGAGCAGTTTCTGGGAGTGGGGAAGACAAACAGAGCACACATTTTAAAGACAAGGGTGGGGGTGGGAGTCTCTGATTACTGGGGTCCAGCCCTCGGGTCAAGTGGTGGTCACATCTCAGTGAACTCCTCTAACACCAAATATTTAAAAGTTCTACATTATATCAAATACAAATGTGCTTTTGTATAGATTCCTTTCCACTAACATATGACAACTATTTCCATTGACATTTATGATCATTTCACATCTTCTATTCAATCAGGTCATTTCCTTTGGAGATGACACACGCCTGAGCTCAAATAAGAGTAAGCAAAAAGGCAAATGTAATATCATGTGAATAAAAAAACTGAGGTTACACTTCAGGAATGCTTTGATCCGGGGGCTCAGAATGTCATCAGAATCTAGGTTCCCTCCAACTCTCAACTCTATATTCATCAACATGGCTTCATTATCAAGTTCGGTGTAGGGTAATAAAGCTGCCTACATCTCCAGAGATATTTTGCAAAGTTCAATCGATTCAAACGTGTTTTCTCTCTTTCAACAGACCCAGAAAAAAAGTCTTATTGCATTTTATTGGCTCTGATTGGTTCACACACCCATCCTGAACAATCACACAGGCCAGGGGGAAAATGACCTTTCTACCCGATACCCCGGACTAGGGTGACATCCTCTCCATCCAAAACACATGGAGTAAGAATAGGGTAGAGACAGTTTCCCAGATGAAAATCGGGTCACCAGACAATTATGGGCAGCAAAAATAATAATTGTTCCCGGAATCTTCCCTGTTTCCAATAGAATCTATGGGTAATCTTATAATGTGACTATGGAATTGAATTCAGGACTCCAAATACGTCTGAATCAGCACAGACTACACGAAAAGGGAAGTAGTTTTTCTACTTTTCTGTGTTATACTTATAATTCAAGTTCATATAATTACATTGATAAATCAAGGTATTTCTTCTTTTTTGGAGTTGTTCTTCCCTTAAGCACCAAGCATTCATTTTGTGCTAATTGTGTCCCTAGCCTATTCCTTTGGGAAATACTATTCTATAATAGTATCGCTTATTATGGCTTCTGTACTTTTGTCCAACGGATTTATAATTTGGAGGCTGTTTCACCTGAATTTTGTTATAACATAGTATCAGTTACATTATCTGGGGGAAAAATTCAGAAAGCCCAGCTCAAAATGGCCTTGGCAATGAGAATTATTTATCATCTCCCCAAACAGGAAGTCACAAAGTAGGACAGCTCTGAGAGAGTTCATTTGTCTGCCCAACAACATCATCTGGGACTGGTCTCCTTCCATTTTTATTTCACTCTGCCATCCTCAATGTTCAGACTTAGCAGCTCCATGGACATTTCAAGTATCTCACATAAACTACATCCCGTAGAGCTCTGACAAACTGTTTCTTTATCAGCATATCTTTTTTAAGCAATAAAGCCTTTCCCAGCTGGCCCTCTTGGCAGCCTCTGTTCACAGCTCACCAGCAAGCGATACATCACATACCTACTCCTAAACCAATCACAGAAATATGAGGCATCCATGAGTGAGTCAGTGAAACATGACCGTGTGTAGCAGAAGGAGTGCCTGAATGAAGTAAGGTTCTGTTAACAAGGAAGAAGAGGGGATGCACTTGGGTAGGTAGCAGAAATAAATTAAAATCACTCATACTCTCATCGCTCAGGGATATAGCTTATTAATATTTTGGTGTTTTTCTTCCCAAATTCTTTTTTTTTCCTATTTTGGTTGCTTCACTTAAATATTTTCATTCATTCTTACGTTTTAAAAATATTTATTGAGGGCCTACTATGTTCTACTACTTTTCTAAACAATGAAGATATAATGGTGATGAAAGCAGGGCGACAAATGATACGCGGTTTTGCAGGCAGCAGTGTAAGGTGCTGTGCAGATGAATTAAAACGGGTACAGGGACAGAAAGTAAGGAGGGCAAGATGAGGCCAATCTGAGCAGAGTCCAGAGAAAAGTGAGAGAGTGAGCCACATGAGGGTCCAGAGAAAGCGAGTCCTACATGCAAGGCCCTGAAAGCGGCACATGGGCACGTTCAAACCAGCCAAAGGGCCAGAGTGGCTAGCACACTGATGAGTGAGGAGAAATGCAAGGAACAGATTTGCAACGCGGTCAGGAACCAAACCTTGGGGCGCCTGGCAGGCCCTTGTGCAGCCCTGGGTTTTACTCTAGGTGAGATGAGACGCCTTGGAGGGCAGAGCAGGGAAGAGTCCTGGCCTGACTTACATTTGGTAATGCTCCCTGGGGCGGCAGCATTCTAGGAAGCAGATTTTTCAAGAATCCTTTTTCCTCATTTACAAGAACAATGGTCTCTATTCATTAGCTTTCCCCTTTCTTTCTGAGTCTGTTTCAATTACTTGTTTTAGACCAGCACTATCCAAAAGGAATATGTGAGACACATATGTAATTTAAAGTGTGTAATTTTAAAAAAGGTAAAAATAAACAGTTGAACTTAATTTTAATAACATATTAACTCATACATCCTAAATATTATAATTTCCGTATATAACCAATATAAGAATTTTAACAAGATATTCTATAATCTTTTCCCTGTATAACGTCCTTGAATTCTAATGTATATTTTACACAGACAGCACAATTCTCACTAACGACATTTCAACTACACAGCAGTCACCTGAGGCCACTGGCTACCACACTGGACCTGAGAATTTGGGACAACAGCTTCTACCTGTTCTTAATTCCTTCTAATATGTTCCTTTGGTTATTTCATGCCTTTAAAAATCTTAAATTGATGAGTATTTTAATTATAAAGGTCTGGCTAACTTATTTCTTAGCATTACTCAGATCTGTTGGATGGACATTGCTCATTCTACTTTCTCTTTACATTAACATTTATTTTCAAATGCTTTAATTCAAATACACACTCACACATATGTAAGCTGGTCAGCTCTGGTTCAGGATATTTACCTAAAAAAGCAGAAAGTTGGAAATCTTTATATCCTTTAATTAACTGGATAAATTCTATTAACCTTAGAAAAGGTGTGAAGCTTAACTACTTTTTCTTTCTCTTAGACTGATGACCTAAATTTGATTTAGTCATATAAGTAATTTTATAAACTTCACACTTTACACTTTACATTGGTTCAAAGAAAATAACTTTGTTTTTTAATTTTAAAAGCAACACATAAGCAGAATTAAATTAAATTTTATGGTTAAAAAAATGCTGATTAACCAGAATATTTAGGGAATAAGATTTTTTTTTAAATTGAATTCTAAAGTTATTGTTTTTTATTGTGGAAAAAAACGTTCTAAAATATACTAGGTAGATTTTAATTTACATAAGAAAAGTCTACTGACTATAATAGAATCTTCTTTGATGATTTCCGAAGTTGCACAGCCTCAGTGTTATTAATCTGAATAATAGCCATCCATGCAAGAGACATAAAGGAAAGAAAATCCAATTATTTAAGGGTGTAGTTTAGCTGAGGTCTGGCCAGAATTCCCTATGGCCTGCCAAATAAGGACAATTATTATTTTATAGAGTAAGTGAGGGTGTACCCGACAGGAATGCTTCTGGCAGAATATAAATGGCCTTACCAAAGTGACTTAACCAAATACTAATTTGTTTTCCCCGGGAGGTCAGAATTCCCAAACAGGTACAGTGCCTCTACAACCATTAGGGAGCCCTCCCCTTCTAAATCGCCATTCTTAACAGACCTTCAGTGGCCTTGCGATGGTTCCTAGAAGAGGATGCGGGCCATCCATGTTCCAGGCAAGGAGGCAGGAGAAAAGGCCAAAAGGCAAAAGATCAAGCCAACCAAATCTGTCCACTTTAAGGACTTTTCCAGGAGCTGCCTGGAAAGAACTTTCACCTTAGTCTCATTCACCAGGACAATGTAATCTGACCACCACAGGACCAAAAGAGGCCGGGAGGCAAACATTTCCACCGGAAGCTTTGCCATCCTAAAACCTCATTAAGAAAGAAAAATGAAAGAATGCGTTTGGTGAGGCAACTAGTGGTTGTGCACAGGGAGTTATACCACAATTGTGAGAAACAGGATTTGGGTCCTGAATCCCTATGTCTTATGGGAAGAGAGATGCTGACAGAATCAGTACAAGAGAACGCAATTGGTGTCAACAAGTAACAATGTCACCTCCCCACACACCACCTCAAATCACACATGCCTTTTCATCTCTTGCTCTTCAGTCAAGGTTGAAAATTCCTTTAAGGACATTTCCAAGGGTACAATTCCCTACTGTCTTTTCCTCCTCCATTTCCCCTGAGCTTGGCTCTAACTAGCTGAAGCACAGATCTCAAAGGATAAGGACAATGACTCTCCCCACGCCAGCCACTTCAGCTGACTGGGTAGACCACTGGACATGCTGAGGCTCTTGATAACCCTAAAACAGAGACTGTAATAAATTGGAAGAAAGTCTCACTGTTTCGCTGCTCAAACATGGCTCCTTTAACTGAACTGGGGTCTCACACAGCAACATACCCTGGATCCTCGCTCTCTGCCTCTGCACTTCCCACCTGTCCACACCCACTGGCCCTGGCATTGGGCTTTCCTGTTTCCTCCACGATCCACACACGGCTCCACACCTGGACATCCATTGTCCATGTGGTCATCTTCTACCTGCCTCTCCTGACTCAATTCTGAACTCGATTTTCAAACTCAAGTTTTGATTCCAATATCTGTCCAATCTTTGAAACATTCTCCCTCAAGCCTCAGGCACCCTGACCTAGGCTTTGTGCCTTGTTCCTGGTGTCCTCTCAGCAGGCATCATACCGCCCATCAGAGAGGAGACCAGGCACCCCTAACTCTCTACACAGTGTGCTGCCCTGGGGGATCAGCCACTCGAAAGAGAGAGAGTAGCTGGCCTGATTCTGGCTGTGAACACTGGTGAAGGGCCAGTGGGAGGGAGGATTTAAATTCACCACCTCATGCTGCTGTTTTCTTGCATAGGCTCCATGTGTATTCCCTGAGGAAATGTGTGTGCCTCTTGCAGATTTTAAGAAAGAATTTCAGCACAGGTCAGCTCTCTCCCTCCTTCCAACCCTTTGGAGCAGAGTGCCAGAAGAGAGAAGAGTCAGAGCAGACAGAGGAAGAGGGATCAACATCGTTTGTGCAAGGTCTTCTGCACCAAAAAACAGCTGTTAGGTGGGAAAGCCCTCTCTCTGCTGTTCTTTGACCACTACGTTGTTCCCGGCATAACTGTGTCTGTGTCTGTGTCTTCGGTGAGTGCAGGCAGCAGTCCAGCCGTAATCTGGCCCTCACTCAGACCCTCCTCTCCCAGCCTGCTCCTCGCTCTGAGTACCTTCTCCTTTGGCTGCAGACTTTGGCTTTCTCACTCCTTCCTCTTCTTGGGTTGCATCAGGCTGTACTCCAGGCCAGGCATAGACCTCAGCCCCGTTGGGAAGATGATTCCTGTCATTAATGGGACTTCACAAATACAGGCAAGCATGCGCCATCCCTCATCCTGGGGCAGAGGGGAGGGGAAGGGGTTCCTGCCCTAGCTGCGTCCACAGCATCTCCAATTCCATGGTCATGGACAAGAAACAATGTACCCGATGCCCAGACTCCTCAGGAAACCACACTGGCTGGGATGCTTCTCCAAGAGGGCACTGAGCAACTTTCAGAGCCACCACAGTTCCAGAATGTGAGCTGGCAAGTCAGGCTGACTGGGTTCACACCCAATTGCTACTCAGAGCTTGAGTAAGCCATTTAGCCTCCCTAGAAACTCATTACCTCATTTGTAACATAGGGTGAATGATAGCATGTATAACGAGAAGGTTAAACCAAGTAAAATCTTGTTTAATAAGGTTAAATGATCCATACTATGTGCTCACGACAATGCATGAAGCACAGTAAGTGTTAATGGAGATGATGATGACGATGAAAATGATGATGATAATGATAATGGAGGTGGTGGTATGGTGGCAACGATAAAGCTGTATCTCTCAAAAAGTCTTTGGAGCCAAGCAGGTGTGGCTCAGTGGTTGAGCATCGACCTATGAACCAGGGAGGTCATGGTTCAATTCCCGGTCAGGGCACATGCCCAGGTTTGTGGCCTTGATCCCCAGTGGGAGGCATGCAGGGGGCAGTCGATTGATGATTCTCTCCCATCATTGATGTTTCTCTCTCTCCCTCTCCCTTCCTCTCTAAAATCAATAAAAATATTTTTAATTAAAAAAAAGTCTTTGGAATTCCCAACTTCCTTGCTCAATGAGTCCCCTAGAGCCACGCCCCATCACCTTTCCTGTGTCTCAGAAAATGAGATGGCCTGTATCCTTCCAAAGAAAAGTCACTCTGAAAAAGCGATGACAATGCCCTTAAAGGGCCAATTAGACTCAACCAGGATCCTCCAAAACAAGACACCCTTGCCCCATGCCATGTCCCTAAGGCTCCTCAAGACTTCATTTGAGGCTTCTACTATCATCGAACGCCCATCCCAGAACCCTTTTAGATCCTTCCCACAAATCTGCCTGGTTATTTTTGAACACTTTTGTTCCTTGCTCCTACTTTTGATTCCATCTTTTATTTCTTTAAACACAGTCAACATGGGTATCTTATGTTCAGTATTTCAGAATTCTATCTAAAGCCTGTAGATCCATGGGGCTGTGTATAGTTTTTGCTAGCCGTGTGCTGGAGTCCATTCATTGTCTTCACTAGCTGAGTTTAGACAGAGACCCCCAAAAGCTAGTAACCTTTGAAGTCCTAGCAAAGGTTAGGACTGTGCACCACCCAGTTAATCTAGGAACCACCCAGTTAATTTAGGTAATGATAGTTGAAGCATCATCCCCACCTTAGTTCACTTAATTCCTTAGATACTTGTGTAGATCCTTGTTGATTATTGTTGATCAGATACTCTGCCCATTCCTGGAAATCATCTACTAATGAGCTAATCAGATACTCTGTCTATTCCTGGAAATTTGTTTTATTCATTTCAAACGGGCCGAATCCAGCCCGCGGGCCGTAGTTTGCCCAAGGCTGCCCTAAGGGCTACTCCGGATCAATAAAAGATTGGAGCGGCCTGAGCATCGGTGGAAGTCCTTCAGGACTTTCCCGCCTGGTCCCCAATATTTCAAAATTATCTCGTGTCATTTCTCTCTCATTTGTGTACGGCCCCTCTTTCAGATACCGAACCCTACTCCACACAGAATGTGGAGGGAGTCTTATACGACAGCCGTGCCTGGTTTCCTAAACAGTTTTATGATTTGGTGACTGTGAACCCAGGCTTACCAGAACTTTAACTGTGGATATTCTCTTGGGCCTGTATCAAGGGTGTGTTTCTCCATAGACTATTTGTATCAGCTTCCAAGGCCAGGCAGCACTGTCCATCTAGGCTCATTTTAAACCAAATTGTGGTTTGGTTGGTTTGCTTTGCTTTCCCTGGGTCTCAGGAGTAATATGAACCCAACCTCAAAACCCCCTCAATGCCTGCTTATGGTTAAATATTCTCAAGGGATACTTTGCACGCCCCAGTGTTAGCGTTAAGAAGGCAGATTTCCCTGCTAACTCATCTGCAAGTTCCCCACCCTAGAAAGGGGTCCTAGATTTGGGTGACAGTTTCAACTTTATGCCCCAAATATAAAACCCTTGAATTGCTTGCTCCCGCCTCCCAAATACAGCCTTTATAGCCAGGATGCTAGGTCACCAGATATCAGCAGCCATCCTCTAGGGCGGCCACCAGCTTCCACACTGGTTCACCTCTCTGACTGCTTGCTTTCTCTCCAGTTTAAGTGAGCAGGTTCCTCTTACTTTCTTGCCAGATCAGTCATGCAATTAAAATGATTTACAGTGTTTAAATTTTAGACAGCATCTCTATTATTTTGCATTAGATGGGTTTTTAGACTATGTATCCACCCCCATAATACTATGGGAAATAGCCTGGATTTTCACTGGACGTTAACATTTAATCAGTATTTTCTTGACCCCATCATTTGAGTGGTACATGTTTGCCTCTCCTTGTCATCTGCTGCAATAATCATGACTTTGGAGCATCCACTAGCTCACCTCACCCTGAGTTTTCTCTTATTTCCCCTCTCGCTTTCCGTTATGCCATGATGCTTCATCGTGAATTTTCCCAACCAGGTCTGCCCTTAGAAGAAAGGTCATTGTATAATAATTGTTTTTATTCTGTAACTTCAAGCAAGAGTTTAGAAAATGTAGTTCCTGACAGGTACAATCCAATTCCACAAAGAAAGAGATTAATTACATTCTCGCCAAGACAAGTCCTGTTAAATAGATGATGTAAAACAGTATAGAATTTTATACATTATCTGTCACATGAAACTATCTCATTATGTTGCCAACCATCTCAGGAAATATAACCATCTACCCCCCCCCTGAAATTCATTATCTTAAAATTCATCACAAAGGACTTTTAAGAGATCTATTAATAGCCCCTGTATCACATACTAAATATGTTGTTTTTTCTCTGATGCTCAAGGTCTCAGGATCTCTTGGAGCCTCTGGTCCTCGTTTGCATCACAAGATAACAAGTCCGCCAATACAGGACCTTGTCAGTGTTTAAATCAGAAAGTTTGTAAAAACCTTGGTACAGTCTCTCTCTCTCTCTCTCTCTCTCACACACACACACACACACACACACACACACACACACACACACTCCCCTCTATATAGGACCTGACTTAGTACCTGATACATAGGCACTAAATAAATATCTGAACAACCGAATTCCCTCCCTACTCCCCTACTTCCCATCTGTGGCAACAGCCACTTCAGCCAAGAACCCGCATTGATTCCAGCCATCCACTTCCAACCTCCACTGTGTGATAGACGGATTTTAAATGACACCATGAATCTTATTCTTATTCTTTACGTAGTCCTTAAAATTGGGTTGATTTCCCCCCAACATTTCTGGCTGCTCCTCAAACTGCACCATTATGGCTGGTGTCCAAGATCGAGCATAGAATGCAGCGACCCATCAAGCTCTCCAGCCCCATGGCACCACCTCCCAGGAGAGCCCAAGAGCAGTCTAAGCAGCCCAGGAATGTACCTGCCCCTGGAGTGTCCCTTCTCACCTAAATTCGCATGACCACACGGATGGAGCTATTCTGCAAGGTGCTTCCACACCACCTGGCTTCCATCTTAACTACTGCATATTCCAGGCCCTTCTGGGGAGCAAACTTCCCCAGGGCATTATGCCCAGGTTTGTCTCTGAGCTGAATAACCTGTGTTTTCATTTAAAAAAAAAATACATAATTTAGAAGAGCAGATGGGTTAACACCTG
Source organism: Myotis davidii (assembly GCF_000327345.1). Lineage (NCBI taxonomy): Eukaryota > Metazoa > Chordata > Mammalia > Chiroptera > Vespertilionidae > Myotis > Myotis davidii. The sequence continues at coordinate 2,695,227 of NW_006284839.1, read as the reverse complement.
ACCTTTGCCCAGCATTTGCCCACACATTCCACAGGTGGATAACCAGCATGGGGGCATTAAGGAAATGCCACCTGCCCAGGGGCAAGCCTCGGCTAAGGATGGCTCCCACTGCATC
>NW_006284839.1:2662014-2695076 GCF_000327345.1 Myotis davidii | reverse complement strand
AAGCGCTTGTGATACCTCCCTGCTCCCAGATACCTGTCCTGTTTGTCTCTGCAGGTCACATGTTCTCTTGGGAACTTTGAAGCTAATGAGGCATCTGTCTGTTCCTGACACTGGGGTACATAACACAGAAATAGGCTAAGAGGTGCTTAAGCAGATGGAAAAGTGATGAGACAAGGCAAGAGGGAGAAACCCTGATAGAGTTTAACTTCTCTTATTCTTGGTCATTACCTGAACTTTATTTTTCAACTACAAAGCCTTGAAATTCATGAATAATACAGGAAATCTGTAAAATGCCACTTTTCTGGAATAAGCAGGACATTAAAATGCAAATTGCAGTTCCACACACAGCTGTACTCAGATGTGACAAATTAGGCTCTTCTTATTCCTAGTCTTGACATTTGCCTTCAAGATGTTGTTCAATGTAGACAGAAAGAGCAAGGGAGAATCAGGCAAGAGGAGTGGCTATAACAGTCCCCAGGAGGTCCCCCCCATCAGGTACCCCCAGGGGGTGAGAGGTCATCGTAGGAGCTCTCCTTCCCCTTAACAGAACACCTGGGGAAAACCACCTTCTGCACTATTGCAATTTTCTCAGGAAGACCTTCTTATAAAAATGGCATTATTTCTTATTAATTTAATTTAATTATTTTCCATCACCACTTATTCCCCCTATATCCTCTTCCACCTCCACCCACCCACCTCCCCTAAAAATGGCATTCTTTAATGAAAAATCTGTGTCTTTAGAATGAGCAGGACAGAAATCTAAAAGAAACTGATTAAATTAGAAAGCTTATGAGTCCCTGTCAGTAGCTCCACATTTTAACCACTCAGCTATATTCACAAAGTCCATCCTCAAACCTACACTTATGATTCAACATGTTTATTCAGCAGTGCCTACTATGTGCCTGGCACACCTAGGATCCACCAGTAAATAATGCAGGTGAAGCACCCCACCTTCACTGCCTTTACTGGGCATCTGTGCCAGCAGTTGGGGATGGGGATACAAAGACAATATATATACCAGCTGCAGAGCTAAGTGCTTTGCATATTTAGCTCACGTAATCCCCTCTGAGGGAGGTACTACTATTCCTCACATTTTCCAGCACAGAGAGGTTAAGCAATGTAGCTGGTACACTGGCAGTGGACAAGCTGGGATTCGAGCCCAGTACTCTGTCTCCAGCATTAGCATGTTCACAACTGCATTAGATTGCCTTTCTCTTAAGGCCTCTTCCACTTGATGCCTCGCTATTTGTGTACAGCAATGAGGGTGTCCTCCCAAGGGCAGGGACCACACTCTGGTTCTCTTCGGAACCCACCACTCACAACCCCTGGGGAGTTTGGTTCACGGGGACTTCATAATATTTATTGAATAAATAATTCACCTTATAAAAAATATTTTTTTATTGCTTTCAGAGAGGAAGGGAGAGGGAGTGAGAGAGATAGAAACATCAATGATGAGTCATTGATCGGCTGCCTCCTGCATGTGCCCTACCAGGGACCTAGCCCGCAACCCAGGCATGTGACCTTGACCAGAATCAAACCTGGGACCCTTCAGTCCACAGGCCGATGCTCTATCCACTGCGCCAAACAGGCTAGGGCAAGTAATTCACCTTTTATTGCAAAATTACCCCGGGATGGATCTGCAACAGTAAATATTAGCACCATCTAGTGGATAGAGGCCTGGCACAGCAAAGACTGCCATCAGCCAGTGGTTGATACCACACAGGCAGCCTGAGATTACAGCAATTACCTGGGTAATTCAGGTGCATGTCTCCACGTACATGCTTTGTCATCGTTCTACAGACCTCTGACATTTGATCTCATAACCGAAGCTAGTCACCTTATATATAAAGTTTGCAATATTACAAACCTCAAACAGATCAAGCTCCTAGATATTCTTAAGGGATCAACAAAGCAGAATGTTTTAAGCAGAACTCTTCTGGGAAATCCACGATCATGGCCACAAGACAACAGGGAAGATCTCACATTCTTGCAGGGAAGACCTACACATAAGTATCTACAAAAAACTGCACCCGTCTTGTGAAAGCAGATCACCTGGGCATCAGGAATTGGACTGGGTCCAGACATAAAGCCTGAAAGAAAATGATTGCTCCTGATCTCCACGTCCACATTCTATTACTACATATTAGCTAACTGTGATATCAGTGTACCAGTATGAGATAGAAATAAAGGCTCTATCTATACTTGTTTAAAGCAACACAAACTGAGTTAACCTTTTTTTAAAAGACCTTATCAAAAACTAATAGAAAAAATAAAATAGTTTATTCCAGCTCGGCATTTTCAGTTGCTTTTCTCCTTGGACATCAACATAAAGAGAGAAGAGGTAGATGAAAAATGCAAGGAAACCCAGTAATAGGCCAGAAAGAGCCTGCACTTCTAGTCCTTAACATCCTAACCTGGCAAACTCCTATTCATTCTTCAAGACCTTGCTCAGGTGTTGCCTCGACTGTGAAATTCTTCATCTCTGTGCCCCAGCTACTTACTCCCATCACTGAGAGCCTGTAGCACTGGTTAAGTAACCCTATGATATACTGTCACGTTACAATTAGGCACCGACTTGTCCTGCTCCTCCAGAGACGCGGGTCTTTCTTATGAAGCTTCTCAGCATAGCTGCCAGTGAAATGGCTACTGACACAGAAGTAAATAATGATCGTTCGGAACAAATATCATTTCCTTCTTCCGAAGCAGTACTTGGTATTGCTAAACAACAAAAAGCTCTTAACAAGTAGCATAAAGACCCAGCAATTCTTACAGCCATTGCTTTGCCTCTTCCTTTTGTGATTTATCTTTCCTCTTTGGTCTTCCAAAACTAGTCCTCCCAGGCTATAAAATCAACAATCATTGAAATGTAAAGTCGAAAAAAATAACCAAGGGCTTTGGTTTTCGATGCTATTTCCATCTGTTCTGCCCACGATAAAACTGTCAGGAGGGATGCCCCATATACCGAACATCAGTACATCTGCCTGAACTGAAAAAACATGTGGAAAGGCTCACTGGGAACATCAAACCCACTTTATAAATCCAAGTGCCCAGACAGGATCTGTTTCTTTAAATGCTGTTGGCAAATGTACTGAATGTACTGCTGAAGGTTAATAGACAATTAAGAATCACTGTAGTTCCATGAAAATGATAAAGCAGACAGAAAGATCAGCCTTGCATGGCTGCATAAGATCAGCTACTCTTCACAACAAAAATAAATCACTAGAGAAAGCAGAGTACTTGCTAAATGCAACTGTTGTCACAGTGTCATGGTCACAGAGTCAAAATTCAAATTTATGCCACATAAAAACTGGACAACCTTAAACATGTAACTTAATCTCTGTATGCCTCAGTTTTGTTGTCTTTAAAATGGGAATAATAACAATACAAGTTTGGGTTTATTATGAGCACTTAACAGAGCATCTGGCATATAGTAAATATTTAATAACTATTAACAGTTACTATTCTTTCTCATTTATTTAGTCATTATGTCAAGAAAATATTTAGTACACACACTAGATATTGTGCTGGAGACTTTCACACACATCATCACAGCTCCCATCCAGAAAATGAAAGAGTCAGACACAATGAACATTTCTCTTTTTAAAATATTTTTAATTGATTTTTTAGAGGGAGAAGAAGGGAGAGGGACAGAAAGAGAGAAGCACTGATGTGAGAGCGCAACATCAATCAGCTGTCCTCCCCACAAGGAATGGAGCAGTAACCCAGGCATGTGCCCTGACCAGGAATCGAACTGGCAACCTCTCAGTACACAGGATGACACCCAACCAACTGAGCCACACCAGGTAGGGCCACAGTGAACATTTCTGATGTCAACAATCCTTTTTTTATCCTGGTCATAGGGTAGTCAACTGTGCTTCCAGGGCTCTGCAAACATTTGATTCAAATGTCACTGTTAAAATATATGAATCGTTTTTAAAACCGTAATGTAAAGCATCGCCCACACTCATTTGTATTCTCTTTCGAGTTTAACACAAAGGAGACACCCCCCGGAAAAAGAAAAAATATTTGTGCTGCCTGGTTGACTCTGTTTCTCTCTGAAACCTTCATAGTAAAGCTTCTTTGAGAACATATGTGAACTTCTTGGGAATGTAACACTGATTAAGATTGCAGATTTCTTTTGTTCGCTTTCAATTCAGACCTACATAAGTCTACTCACATAAAACCGTACGAGCAAATACAATGCTACAACATACGTGTGTTTCCCGCTCAATTAAATGACAAGATACACTCATGTGGTATATCCTGCCAAATGGTGACAAATTAAAATGGCTCAGGAACCTATTAATTGACGCTTTAAAATGAACACTTAACAAGTAATAACTGCACGCCCTTGTAACTTGCTGCAATGTTCATTTGAAACAGGTATTTCCTACTCGTTTCAGCAACTGTATCAGCTAAATTGGAGAAAAAGCTATTTAAAAACACTGGCATTTGTAACTACTGATCCATGTGAATCCAGATTTTCTTGATACCATGAAAAGACAGTGTGTGTGAGTATATGTGAGAGAGAGAGAGAAAGAGAGAGACACGGAGTGAAAGAGACAGAAAATTAAATTAGATGCTTAGGTTGATGAAACTGGAACTGTTTTCCATAAACAAAAATTTCACTAGAAGTTTATTAAATCAGCTCATTGTTCTTTTGGATGTCTTTATAATAATCAAATGTCAAATTTGAGCTAATAAATTTATACTAATAAAATAGCTCCTTTAATCTAGTCTACATATGTGAATCCTAATGATATTTCACTTGAAAGGAGGGGTGGCAGAGAACTTTCTTCAAAGCCATTCTCTTTAGTGAGCAATTGCCACAGGCCAGAAACTATTATGGTTCCCAGGTGTAACACAAAGAAAAATATCACCAAGAACCTGCCCACAAGAAGGTTTAAGTCTAGAGAAGACAGACATTTGCATATTTAGAATAAGGCAATATGAGGAAAGGGACTCAAAATGTATAAGTGTGAGTGTGTGCGTGCGCGCACGCATGTGAGCACTTTATACATAATACCTACTAGTAAAAGAGTAAAGCGTTAGACTGGGGGATAATGAATTTCAACTAATAAGTTAAAAGCGGGCTATATAAATAATAGGTACTTAAGTCACATACTGAATACTCAATAGAATTCAATAGAAGGATTAAATTTAAAATGCCAAGGAGAGATTCAGAGGTAGGGGATTCAGCAAAAGCTCAAGAAAGATGAGTTGTCCGAGAGTACGTGTATACGTTTTTGTTCACATGCACTGAAGGGGGAAGAGGATAAAGGAGTACAATGTGAGATAAGGCCAGCCTAAATTAGAGTATGTCATAAGCCCTAAAATTATACAAAGAACAAAGATGTACGTTTTGTATTTATTTTATGTCTAAGGAGCCCAGAGAGAAAAATGTTTAAAGTTAACTGCTTATATTCCCTTCCAGTTTTCTCCTTTCATTCCAGATACCATTATAATTTCCATAAGTGGAAGCTTGATAGTCCTCCTGGTTCTTGAACTTTCCTAACAATTTCTCAAAAAGGCAAAAATTATCCCAGTATTTGACAGGAGTTTTGGTTCTTCAAATTTTTTTTTTTTATTGATTTGAGAGAGAGAGACATCAACTTTTTGCTTCACTTATTGATGCTTCTTATATGTGGCCTGACCAGAGATAGAACCAGCAACCCTGATGTATCAGGATGACACCTTAACCAACTGAGCTACCCGGCCAGAATAGTTCTTTCTTCAAATGTGAAATATCTGGTCAGAGCTCCTTTCTCTGCTTCTTTAGTTCTTTAGTATCAACCTGGGGAACCTCCAAATCTGTTTTCAGCATAGGCTACAGATACCATGGGATTAAACTCAAACTCCTCATTTTCTGAGGCATCTATGACCCATCAAGTCATGGATGACTCTGTTGAAAGGAAAAAATGAAACAGAATGCGAAATCATTCTTTAAATCAAAAACCACAACAAGTTGTGTTCTTAAGTGTCATGCTGGGTACAATGGGGATTAATAACAAGACAGCACCAAGCTCCTGGGCCTAGGACTTCAATGTCTAATGGAGGAGACAAAGAGATCAAGTCTGCAAACAGAAGGAGATTTCTTTTTCTTTTTCTTCTTTGGCTATTGCTGTACCAGATGGAAATAATGATAATTATTGGTTTATAGCACATTATCAACATTGCTCCATGCATGGCCCTCTATTTACTTTATTTATATTTAAAAATAATACAGTGAACACTATGAACATGCCAGTAACCGGAATGCTGACCACCATATCTAGCCATGGGTGCCTTCCTCATCCCTTTCCCTGCCTTCCCTCACACAGGAAGAAAACCCCACGTGTATGATAGAAGGAAGGCTCCCTGGAATTGATCCGAGTTGAGCAAGGATGACCAGTAGCATTTGAGTAGATGGAAGAGAATATCCAAGTGGGAATAAAAGTTGAACAAAGTTTGAACATAAACTGTAAAGCACTTGAAATATCAGGGGACCACTCTGTAAAGTAAACGATTGTCTAACCACTATGCCCTATACCTGAAACTAACATAAAATAACAGGGCAAGTAAATGATAATCGAAAAATCAAAACAACAACAAAAAATAACCTCAAGGCAGGTTTGGGGAGGGAGTAGAGGGAATAAAAAGATCAATTCAGCTGGAATAATAATTTGTGTATGGGCTTAATGAGAGAAAACAGAAGACACAACTCTGGGTAGAGAACTCTAAATGCCACCAAATGTGTCTTAAGCTTATTCTGAAAACAATAAGGAGACTTTCAACAGGGAAATGAGTGAAATCAAATGGGGGAAACCAGCAGGATAGAAATAGGCAAAATAGATCAACGGGAAGGAAACCAAAATCAGAAAGTTCAGTTCAGAGCAGTATAAGAAAATGTCACTGAAAATGACATGTGGCCAAAATTCCAGTAGCAGCCACTCCCTGCTTTCCACAAAAACGCCCACCCCTCATGAATAACAAAGACAACATCTTATAAAGTCACCTAAGTGAATAACTATTTACGAGGACCCTCAGATCTTTAAAAATATTCAACAAGATATAGCTTAAAATAAATAGTCTGTTAAAATCAGAGAGTTGAAGGATAAACAGATTCACTGGGCAAACACTAATTTTTTATTAAAGTACAGATGGCCATATTAATTTCAGGTAGTGTATATAAGTCAGCTCCCTTGAAATGTCTATGGGAAAATCAAAATTTCCCATACTGACCCCAAAACAAATAGGCAATGTAAATAGACCAATAATAAAGAAGGAAATCGAAAGATTAAGGGTAAAAATGCATTCCAGAATCAGATGTTCTAATATAGTCAAAAAGATTCTTTGAATATCCACCATTTTAATGGTACTTATCTCTACATGATAAAATTAAGAATTTTAATTCATCTCAAATTGAGTATAGTATTCTTATAATCAAATATAACTTATTTCTAAATCAGTAAAATGAAGATGAATACAAAAGACAATTCATAAAAGGAGAAATACAAGACCAGTCAATATGAAGTTGGAAATCTCTAATCAAAAATACGAACCAGCCGAAACCGGTTTGGCTCAGTGGATAGAGCGTCAGCCTGCGGACTGGGAGGTCCCAGGTTCAATTCCGGTCAAGGGCATGTACCTGGGCTGTGGGCACATCCCCGGTGGGGGATGTGCAAGAGGCAGCTGATCGATGTTTCTCTCTCATCCATGTTTCTAACTCTCTCTATCTCTCTCCCTTCCTCTCTGTGAAAAATCAATAAAATATATAAAAAAAAATACGAACCAAAATGGGATGCTAATTTTGTTTCTGAATTGTCAAAGTTTAAAAAAAAAATTTTAATGCTACTATCCAATGTTGGCAATAATGCAATGAAACAGATACTCTCACATACACTTGGTATAGGAACATAAATCTGTATAATCTTCCTGAAGAAAGTGGCAATATGTGCCATAAATATTAAATATATACAAACTTATAATTTCCACATATAAAAAATTATTCTGAGAAAATAATCAGAGCGGTAAATAAGTATTTTCATCATATAGTCAAAAACAACCTGAATATCAAAATTTAGAGAAATTACTAAATAAATTATGGTAGACAATTATGCCAGAAGTAACAAAGTCATAATTTTGAAAAATGACTTAATGGTGTGGCAATTGCTCCCAACATAATTTTAAGTTGAAAAACAGAAAGATATAAATTCTGTCTACATTGGGGATATAAAATGATGCAGCTGCTGTGGAAAAGAAAATGGTGGTTGCTCAAAAAATTAAAAACAAAATTAGCATATGACCCAGCAATTCCATTTCTGGATATATACACCAAAGGACAGAAAACAAAGTCTCAAAGAGAAATGTGTATGCCAATGCTCACTGCAGCATTATTCACAATAGCCAAAAGGTGGAAGTGACCACGTATCCATCGAAAGATGAGTGGATAAGTAAGATGTGGTGGACTATACAATGGAATACTATTCAGCCTTGAAAGGAAAGGAAGTTCTGACACATGGATGAACCTTGAGGACATTATGCTAAGTGGGGAAAAGGCAAAACTGATGTATAATCTCCACTTATACGAGGTACCTAGAGTAGTCTAATTATAGAGAAAGAAAATAGAATGATGGTCACCAAAGCTGTGGGGAGAGTAGTTGTTTTATGGGTATAGAGTATCAGTTTTGTAAGATAAAAAGAGTTCTGGAAATTGGTTACACAACAATGTGAATATATTTAACACTACTCAACTGTACTTGAAAATACTTATGATTGTAAATATATTATGTGTATTTCACCAAATTTTTAAATCGGAAAAAAACACTAAGTATAAACCACTTTTGAAAGACATTTATATGTAAGAAAAAAATTATCACCTCCCTCTACCATCTCCACTACCTCTGTCTTCTAAGGAGAACAATATATGAGCACAAAGGTTTAAGTAATAAAAGCCATCAGATATCAGAAGACTAGGGAAGAACCAGGAAGAAGCCTAGAGAAGACCTAGGAGGAAGTAGGAGGAAGACACGGGAGCTAGCAGGATGGGAGCCCACCAAAGGGAGAGGAAGATTAAAAAAGAAACCCAAATTCCGTTGCCAAACAAAATTTGCAATATTTAATAATATGTATATTTACATATATGTAAATACTTATATGTAAATAGATTTTTCTGGGAAAGCTCAGAGAGGAGGGTGGGTGGCAGCTGAGATCTGGGTTATATAAGAAATGTCTCAGAAAAAAGACTGGAAGGATATACTCTAAAATGTCTATGTTGGTTATTTCTAGATAGTGGTGATCTTTTCCCCCCTTTTTATGTGTATCCACTTATGTTTTTTTCTAAATTTTCTACCAGCACGTGATATTTATTTGTCGGTGGTGGTTTTGGAGAGCAGTGAACAGAGAAGTGGTGATGGGAATGAAAAGGAAGGTAACGAAGAGGCACTGCCTTGTCAAAGACGAATCTACAGGATTTAGAAGCAGGACCAGTGAGGGACTTTATTCTTTTTTTTTTTTAAATATATTTTATTGATTTTTTTACAGAGAGGAAGGGAGAGAGATAGAGAGTTAGAAACATCGATGAGAGAGAAACATCAATCAGCTGCCTCCCACACATCTTTTACTGGGGATGTGCCCGAAACCCAGGCACATGCCCTTGACCGGAATCGAACCTGGGACCTCTCAATCCGCAGGCCGATGCTCCATCCTCTGAGCCAAACCGGTTTCGGCGGGACTTTATTCTTTTGCAGTTCACTCATTCGCTGATTCACTGATGTAACACACATGTATAGAGACTTGAAGGAACCAAATGAAGAAGACCCAGTCCTTGCCCTCACGAAGCCATCAGTCTAACAGCCTCATTAACAGCTCCCCATGAGACCCTGTGAGAAGCACAAGAAGGCTGCATACTAAAGATACATTATAAGAACTAGAAATCTTGTCAAAGTACTGGAAACTGAGATGGAAAAAAAAGATTTGAATTAATATAAAGCAAAAGATAGATGCAAGATACTGTCACAGCCTGGCTGGTTTGGCTCAGTGGTTGAGCGTGGACCTATGAACCAGGAGGTCAAGGTTTGATTCCCAGTCAGGGCACATGCCCAGGTTGCAAGCTTGATCCCCAATAGGAGGTATGCAGGAAGCAGCCAATCAATGATTCTCTCATCATTGATCTCTCTCTCTCTCTCTCTCTCTGAGGCAGCTGATCAATGATTCTCTCTCTCACTGATGTTTCTCTCTCTCTCTCTTCCTCTCTAGAATCAATAAAAAAAATATATTTTTTAAAAAGATACTGTCACAACTACCAGAATTATTCTGTCAAGAAACAAAAACCCCATAAAACAATGAATATACCAGGGAAGATGTCCCACTAACCAAATTTTCCGAACAATGCATGTTTAAGCAGCAAGCATTTTTGAATGAAATCTTTCAAAAGTAATGTATGTGCTTTTTGTATTCTGCAACAAAATTTAATGTTTCCTTGATGATTCAATGTCATTATCAAAAGCTTCAAGTATTGCACTGTCTATGAGCTACAAATTCTCTAGGATTACTTCCCTATCACTGGGTCCAGATTTCTAGGGTTTTCGTTCTTACGTTTTTCTGGAGCTTTTTATAGCTTTTATCTTAAACACATCACATTTTAGAGTTGGCAGGGCCTTCAGAGATTAACCAGTTCAGCCCACTCATCGCACAGAGAAGGAAACTATTTTCCTCTACTGTGAGGCTCTGGCTCCAACGTTTTGCCATGTTAATGCCCCTACCGTGAGCAACTCTTCTCCCGGTGCTAATTTTCTGCTTCTAATCTGACAACTGGGAAACCAGATAAGCAACCTCATTAGAATTATACCAAAAATAACCATAATCTAAATGAAAAACTATTCTGAGAACACAACGTACGAATTTTAATGTGGTTCCCTGGGCCCATAGATGGTAACTTGGAGGTCTCTTTTCCATTCTGCAGGTTTCAGGAATGTGTTTACAATATAATCCCAAAGGTTCCCAGGAATGTCGATATAAAGAACACTAATCCTCTCAGAAGGAGGAACTCTTCCCCTATGAACTGTGTGATCCTGTGTAAACTCTGAAGGGGTTCAGAACAAGCTGCCCAAGATGTGCAACTTTGGCTTGTAGATTATTTTGAGCTGAGGGCAATGGAGACCCTGCAGGCTCATGGGAAACTTTTACTTCTCCCTTAAAGAATTTACATTAGGGGCCTTGCCCATAATAAGTATTATCACCAGAAATGACTTTTCAAGACCCATCTATAGGGCAGAGCAAATTTCTAAATACTGAACATCTACTCTTGTCATCCTGTAAATGACCTTCCTGTTCTCTGAAGCCCCGAGGCATCTTCATCTTTAGCTCCGAAGCCTCATCCTTAGCTCAGAATGGCACATATGACATTTTAACTTGCTGTCTCTGAAATTCTCATGTACAGTGGGGCCTTGACTTATGAGTTTAATTCGTTCCGTGATGGAGCTCGTAACTCAAATTATTCATATGTCAAATCAATTTTCACCATTACAATGAATTGAATGCTGGGCTGATGTTGTGGAGTTCACTGTGATGTTCGCTGAGCCAACTAGCGGTGGGGCGTCTGAAGCTGGCTCGTAACCCAAATTTTAGTTCGCAACTCAAAGCAAAAAATCGGCCGAGAGATGGCTCGTATCTCGAAAAACTCGTTAGTCAGGACACTCGTAAGTCAAGGCCCCACTGCACGTGAATTCTCTGATTCGTGTTATATTGGGGTCCCATATGTATGTATGCAATCAAATTTGGTTGTTTTCTCATTAATCTGTTGAATGTTGATTTGACTATTAAACCAATGGAAAGAACCAAGAAGGGTAGAGGAAATTTGCTCCACCACACAGTTGGTGCTGTGAGCAACACACTTCACCATTTGGTCACTGCTCACTCTTAAGCTGATGCAGTAGAAAGATCCTGGGACCTCTAACATGAGCCAACAAAGGTAAAAATTCTTGCCAAGTCAGACTCCTGGATCTCTACCTGCAGAGGTCAGTGGAAGCAGAATGGTAAAAGTCCTTTTTCCCCCCCCTTTCTCAATTTAGATTAGCAGGAGAAAATATTTGTGGAAGGACCTTCCTGGGTTGAGTGACTCTTGGTTATTTGGTATATATATAAGTACTCAAGGGTTTTGATAATTCTGTTTTTCTCTACCTCCTTTCAGTTGTTATATGTCCTAAGAGCCTGGCTTTGTGACCATGAGACTATTTTCTCTCTGGCTTCCACCATCCCGGAAGGTGCACTTACCAGGTGTACCTCGGTAGCCAGTAAAATAGACTGGGAATTCTGGGCCACAGTATCCAGGACAGAAACATGGAAATTCACTTGGGGCTTGAAACTGGGTCAGCTTCAGCTGTTGCCAGTAGGTTAGAACTACAGGATTTTACCTGGACCTTGCGACTGGCATCTTTGTCTTTCTGTCCGACTGTGCCCAGCTGTCAGGGGAGCTTTTAACTTTATCTTGCAAGGGTTGCATCTTTTTGCACTCCCTTTTGGGGATGCCTCCTGAACCCATAGTTAAGCCATAAGAAGCCTTATTGGTTTGAGTTGCTATTAAGATCCTACTCATCAAGGCCAGACGATGGATCCTTTGAATTGGAAAAACTTCTAAATTGAAAGGAAAGAAAAAAGACTTTCAGAGAGATCTTACATTGCTTTGATGGCTAGCCATTAAGAGTCCCTTAATAAAACAGGAGGACAGAAATTATAATAAAAATTAAAGTCCAATTAGACTCCTTCCTATTTGTCTTCAGTTGCAGAAAATGTAAAAAAAAAAAAAAAAAAATCAGGACATTGGAAGTAGAACTGCCCTTCACTTAAAAAGAAAATCGAAAAGGGGTGAGAGGGAGCATGGCAAAATCTTACTAAAAGATGACCTAAAAATTGAAGTCCTAGTCCTGGGCTTGGTAACTGTCAGGTTGGAAGCTCCAACTTACGAACAGACAGAAATGGGGCTAAGCTCCATCCACGGCTAGGGTCCTACCAAACTGCTGCCAGCCCTTAACGAAATTATAACCTGAAACTACAATGTCTATTATGAGGAACATTTCATTAATCAGGTCATTTTAAAAATGTACTTAAAAGCAATGGCTTCTGAATCAAATTAACAGAATGAGATACCTATTTTTAATTAGTATGCAAGAGCCTCCACTAGGTTTCAAAAACTCTAAAATAGTGTCATTGAAAAGACTTGTTTCAAAAGACTAATGAAAGATTAAAGAGATAAAAGGTATCTAAAATAAGAGACGTTAAGGCTGGCATTACCCCTTACAGGCAATCCTCTTCTGATATCTTTCCACTGCTTGGTCTAAAGCCAATCTAAGAGCCATAAGAAGTTCTTAAATCTAGACAGGATCTAAGTTTATGTAAATAGATCACCTCCTGAGCCCAGTGAGAGAGGGAATCCCTTCCTTCCCAAATCCAGACCAATTGGTTACTGATCCTTTTTCTCCCAAGGATAGCTATTGCCTATCTTTAGGGCTTGGCCTGGCTTTCTCTTGGTTATAAGAGGCAATGACTGGAAGTTAACTTTTGCACCCTCTTGAGTCCATGGACTTCTTGAATACTGCCAGAAATATTCACTATTTGTCCTGGCTGAAACTTGAAAAGACATTAGAAAGGATTTAATAACTATGATCAGAAATTTGGACAAACTGGAACCTGAGATTCAGAGCCTATATATTTTATTGGTATATATTTTATTGATTTGAGAAAGAGGAAAAGAGAGGGATAGAGAGATAGAAACGTTGATGGGAGAGAAACATAGATCAGCTGCCTCCTCCATACCCCCTACTGGGGATGGAGCCCACATCCCAGGCATGTGCCCTGACGGGGAATCAAACTGTGACCTGGTTATGGGCTGACGCTCAGCCATTGAGCCACACCAATCAAGCCTGATAGGAATTTTTTAAAACCTCCTCCCCTAAACTAAAATTATGTGCCCAGAGGGAAAGAAACAAATTAGAGATAATGTAGTTGGATGGGTAAATCATCCTATGATGTCATTTAAATTATAATGCAATTCTTTAGTAATTAAGGAGAATTGTCCTTATCTTACCAATCTTTGTGAATGAAACCAGAACTGCACCTCTGGAAGCAGTTTCAAGCCCCCTATCTTTACCATCTCCAATTCCTAGGCTGAAAACAAAAGAGAAGGTTTTTACAAAATGAAAGTGGTAATAAAAACACCCTTGGGCCCTGGCTGGTTTGGCTCACTAAATAGAATGTCAGCCTGGGGACTCATGGGTCCCAGGTTCGATTCCGGTCAAGGGCATGTACCTTGGTTACAGGCACATCCCCAGTAGGGTGTGTGCAGGAGGCAGCTAATCGATGTTTCTCTCTCATGGATGTTTCTGACTATCCCTCTTCCTTCCTCTCTGTAAAAAAATCAATAAATATATTTAAAAAACAAAAAACACCCTTGGCCGTAACCGGTTTGGCTCAGTGGATAGAGCGTCGGCCTGGGTTTCGGGCACATACCCAGTAGGGAGTGTGCAGGAGGCAGCTGATCGATGTTTCTCTCTCATCCATGTTTCTGACTCTCTCTATCCCTCTCCCTTCCTCTGTGTAAAAAATCAATAATATATATATATATATTTTAAAAACACCCTTGCTTCCTTAAGATTAAGTGATTTCTCCACAAATATTGATAAGGAGAAGCCTTAAGTATTTGAATGTATGAATTAACTTATAACCCATCTCACAGCAGTAATTTTAAATCCTCAGAGGGAAGGCAGGGGAGGGTAGGTGGAAAGAGATCAACCAATGAACTTGTATGCATATATGCGTAACCTGTGGACACAGACAATGGGGTGGTGAGGGCCTGGGGGGAGGGGTTTAAAAAAAATTTTTTTTAAAAAAGGAAGAAAACTACTTAGAAAGTTGAAACTGAAAATAAATAATAATAATATTAAAATAAAACAAAGGCTAGGAGTTCTCTGTGTGTTAATGTGTGTTGTGTGGTACTTTCTACCTCTGCAAGGTACTGCTAATTTTTAAGAGCTCTACTTATTGGGCTTAAACAAGCATGTGCTTATATGAAAATTCTCAAAAATATAACAGAAACTAACCCACATGCTTTTCAGGATCATGTGATCTGGGCAATATTATACATTAAAGCCAGTTTGAGATGGATTTGGTTAAATAAACATGTCTCCAGTTATCAGAAATTCTGTCTGGCTTTCCTGGTTCATGTTATCAAGAGAAAATAATGTAAGGTGATGGCTAACTGCTTTAATGTCTAAGAAATTTTTCAAGAGTGGTCTAAGCATGATTTTTCTACAAAGAAGCCTCTTTTTTTTTTTTTTTAAGAGAAGCCTCTTCTTAAATGCCTGCATGCTTGCATCATAGGACTAACTTTAGAAGCCCATTCATGTCACCACCTCCTGAAATACGACACAGTTGTTCAATTGAACGGAGCCATGCTCAAGACTGAAGAGGTCACTGGTTCGATTCCCGGTCAGGGCACGTGCCGAGGTTGTGGGTTTGATCCCCAGTGGAGAGCGTGCAGGAGGCAGCCTATCGATGATGTTTCTCTCTCACCAATGTTTCTATCTCACTATCCCTCTCACTTCCCCTCTCTCTAAAGATGAATAAATTTTTTTAAAAAAAGAAAAGACAAATTGGTTTAGTCTATCAATCCAACTTCTGGAATGTGAAACTTCCCAAGAAGATAGGAAGGACTGAAAGGGTTCTGAACATGTCTCCCCAGGACATGCAACTTAGGCATGAGAATGATTTTGAACTGAAAGTGTGGGATCATGAGAAACTTTTACCTCTCCCTTAAAGAATTTAAATTTGGGGTCCTGCCCATAATAAGAGTTACTACCAGAAATAACTTTGTATGACCTATCTATAGGGCAGGACAATTTTCCAATTACTACATATCTGCTCTTATCATCCTGCAAATGACCTTCTTGCCCTCTGCGGCCCCCAGGTCTTCTTACCTCATCTTTAGCTCATAATACCACATAGACTTCATTTTTAACTTCCTGTCTGAACATCTCATGTATGTGGGGTCTCTGACCCGCTAATGTCTGTGGGTTTCCCATTCATACATGTCATTAAATTTTATCTCCTTGCTATTCTGTCTCATGTAGACTTAATTATTGGACCACCCTGAAGAACACAGAAGGGTTGAGGAAAACTCTCCCCCACAACTGTAATCATTCTGAACCTCAGTTTTCTCAGGTGTAGAAAGGCAATGCAGTCTACCTGGGACAACAAATGAGGGATTGAATAAGGTCACAAGCTTTAAAGAGTGCTCAAAAATGGGAGCTGACATTGCTGCTTCTCACCACTTTTCCTCAAGCAGCACCAGAGGCATGTTTGCAAAATCTAACACAGTATCTTCATTTTATGTAGCTCCTTCAGGACTGGGTACAATCCTGCCCAAAGCAATATTGGGTTCTCAAATGTAGATGTCATTAGAATCACCTGGAGGCTTTTAAAACTCTAGCTGCAGATATTCTGATTTAATTGACCTGGACTGCAGCCAAATAAACAGTAGGTACTTTTTAAGAGAGTCTCAGGTTATTCTCATAGGAGCCCGGGTTGCAAGCTAAAGCTCCGGAATGAGGCCCAAAAATCAGGATTTTAAAAAGATTCCCAGGTGATTCTAATGTGCAGCCAAGGTTGAGAACCACTGCTCTAGAGAAATACGTTCCGCCTTGCTGAGCCTCTGCACCCCTCTGTAGCTGATCAGGATCCCTGACAGCCCCACTAATCACTGGTGAGACGCTAGCTTGGTTTCTTCCTGGCGCTGACACCTCTGGAATTCTCCCTTGACTCAACTCCTATTTCCCTCAAATTTCTTGACAGTATCTGATATAAGTCTAATCTCACACCAGGTATACTAGGTGTACCGGTTAATGATGCAGATATTTTTTCAATAGATGGGGTTCCACATATGTTGATATGTATGCGCTTTGGTATGTATGCTATTTTGTTGTATTGACAACAAGCTTCAAGACTTCATATGTCAAATTTTCTGAAGGTGTTAACATCATAGATATTTTTACCCTTAAAAATGTCAAATTTCATGCCAAAAAAAAAGAGCATTTGCGGGAAGTTTTAATTCATTACTTTATTTTGAAGAAAAGTGCTAGCGATGGACATTACTTTGAATAAAGCACTTTTTTAAATAAAAATAATTGTATTTGCTTAGAAGCATTCAGAATGTCAACAAAACAGCTGCAACTTTTTTTTTTTGCAATTACAGAGTGGTATTCAGTTAACAGAACAACAATTATTTCGTATCAGAGAGAATAAAGCACTTTTGATGTTTCTCTTGAAATTATCGTGTTTTCTTTGATTACAAAATCCGCATTATTAACCGGTTAATGACTAATCCACATTACTAACCGGTTAATGATAAATCCGCATTATTAACCCATTAATGATTAATCTGTATTATTCACCGGCTTAATTATTAACCGGTGAATAATGTGGATTAATTATTAACCAGTTAGTAATGCGGATTATTGACCGGTTAATAATGTGGATTTTGTGATCAAAGAAAACATGATAATTTCAAGAGAAACATCAAAAGTGCTTTATTCAAAGTAATGTCCATCGCTAGCACTTTTCTTCAAAATAATGAATTAAAACTCCCCACAAATGCTCTTTTTTTGGCACGAAACTCGACATTTTTAAGCATAAAAATATCTATGATGTTAACACCTTCAGAAAATTTGATACATGAAGTTTTGAAGCTTGTTGTCAATACAACAAAACAGCATACATATCAAAATGCATACGTATCAACATATGTGGAACCCCATCTATTGCAAAAAATCCGCATCATTACCCAGTACACCTAGTATGTATATTAACTAGTATGGCTTTACCAGTTGCTAAAATATTATGATACTTCCATACTAGCTGGCAAACAGCTGCTTCCCCAAGCTCCCTGAGAGGCCCCCACCTCTCTGCCACCCAGCCCTACGACATCCACATCCACTGTAGTCAGTGGTAGTTGTTAACTATTTTTAATGTCATCCCTGCTGTTCATGACCTAAGGCTTTACCCCAGAGCACTGACGTTTAGAAGGTGGAAACATTTCAAGTAAAGATTTGTAATGAGTATGGATGAGACCTTTTGCATACAGTCACACATCCTAACTTCATTTAGGTCTTTGTTAAAATGTCTTCATACCAGGGAGAATGCCCCAGACCACTCTAACTAAAACAGCACTTTTCTGCCTCACCTTACCATGCTTTATTTTACTGCATAGCAGGAATCACTTCCTATTACTCTTTTTTTTTTTTTAATGTACGTGTTGTTTGACTCCCTCCACTAGATCCATGGTTCAATGAGAGTGAGGATTTGTTAGCTCTCTATTCCCAGTCTGTTGAACAGTATCCATTCCATAGTAAGTGCTAATAAATATTTGCCAACAATAAATGAATAAAAATAATTCACACACTACTAAAGAAAAAGATTATGGGTGAAGGAAAATATCTGCAAATCTGATAAAGGACTTGTATCTAGAATATATACAGAACTACAATTCAATAATAAAAAAATTAATCATAAAGTAGGGGGAAATTTTAAATAAACATCTGATCAAAGAAGATACATGATTAGCTAATAGGATGCTCAACATCATTAGTCAGTAGGAAAACACAAATTTAAATGACAACAAAATTCCACTACACTAGAGTAACTACAATCAAAAAGACTGGCAAGACCAAGTGCTGGTGTGAATGTAAAGAAACTGGAACTCCCAATATACTGCTTTTGAGACTGTACAACCACTCTTAAAAACCGGCAGCATCATAGAAAACTAAACATGTACTTATAGTTATTTACCCAAGAGAAATAAAAACAATGTCCACACAAAGTCTTGTATACAAATGTTCATAGCAACTATTTTAACAGCCAAAAAAGTGGAAACAGTCCAAATGTCCTTTAATTAATTTTAAAAAATATATATTTTTATTGATTTCAGAGAGGAAGGAAGAGGGAGAGAGAGATAGAAAGATCCATGATGAGAGAGAATCGTGGAGCGGCTGCCTCCTGCAAGTCCCCTACTGGGGATGGAGCCTACAACCCAGCCATGTGCCCTTGACCAGAATCAAACCTGGGACCTTTCAGTTTGCAGGCTGACACTCTATCCACTGAGCCAAACCGGCTAAGGCGCTTTAATTAATTTTTAAAAAGTGGTATATTCATACAATAGAATACTATTCAGTAAAAAAATAAAAAAGCAGCCCTGGCTGGTGTGGCTCAGTTGGTTGAGCATCATCCCATGCATTGAAAGGTCATCAGTTTGATTCCCAGTCAGGGCACATGCCCAGAAAATATCCCCTATCCCCTTATCACTAATATTGTCTCTTTATCCACTGTGGCAAGCAAAGAAGCCTAGGGCTGGTGACCCAAAGTCAATAGGAATGTTCTAGGTTTGGGACTTTGTGTTTGCACAGCATACCCCTTAACCTCTCCCACAAAGCCACTGATTTGTGGATAATTTATCATTACAATCCCAAATTACCCCATGAAGGTTTAAGCTGATATCTAGTTTCTTACTTCTAGGGTCTACCCACACCCATCTATCCTTCTGAGTGAGTTCCCAGGCTCACTTTTGCCCTAGACCCGTGGTCGGCAAACCTCGGCTCGAGAGCCACATGCGGCTCTTTGGCCACTTCAGTGTGGCTCTTCCACAAAATATCACGTGAGGGCGCGCAAGTACAGTGCGATTGAAATTTCGTGGCCCATGCACAGAAGTCGGTATTTTGTGGAAGAGCTGGTATTTTGTGGAAGAGCTACATTGAAGGGGCCAAAGAGCCGCATGTGGCTCGAGAGCCGCGGTTTGCTGAGCCGCAGTTTGCCGACAACTGCCCTAGACAATAGCTTTCGTTCAGCCTTATTCCTCAATGCATAAACCTGAAACAAAACCCTAAATACCATGCCAGACCCCAGGCCAAGAACCACATTCAGACTGGCACCTGCTAGCTTCCCACTAGGTCTGGGGAGGGATGGAGTTCAGGTAGCATCTTCTAAGTTAAAAGGGATACCCCAGGGATTCTCATTCTTCTTTAAAAACGAGGACCCCTTTTAAATGTCAAAACATTTTTCAAACTCACACCTAGTAGTAATTGTATTTTTAGTATCAGTTGATTGAAAAAATACAGAATGACAAAAAGCTACTATAATGGCTTAAATAGTTCTTTTGCATTTTATTAATCATAACCACGTCTATATTTATCAGGAAGAAAAATCTGCTATTTTTTAAAAAAGGGGGAGAAATATTCCAGCTGCATCTACATCCTGGGAAAGTGCAGAATTCACTTCAGGGGGGAAAAGTCATCCTTTTGCTCAGGATGACACTGGTCTGAAAGGAAAGGCTCTAGGCCAATCTGATAAGAGAAATAGAAGGCTCAAGGGAAATAAATTGTTCTGCATAATAAGATTATAAAGATCTTTTAAGTTGCTCCAGGGCATCTTAAAAGAGTAACAGCTTTTAGATTTTGTTTATATGGTGTGGGGGAGTGGGGTAGGCAAAGTGGGGGAGGAGGGACCCTAATACATTGCAAGAGCTGTTGGAGGTGGGAAGTTTTGATGGGAAGAGGAGTTGAATGTAAATTCAGAACACCATTACTGCTTGGAGCAAGGCCCTAGAGCAGTGATGGCGAACCTATGACACATGTGTCAGAGGTGACACGCGAACTCATTTTTTTTGGTTGATTTTTCTTTGTTAAATGGTATTTAAATATATAAAATAAATATCAAAAATAGAAGTCTTTGTTTTACTATGGTTGAAAATATCAAAAAATTTCTATATGTGACACGGCACCGGAGTTAAGTTAGGGTTCTTCAAAATGCTGACACACTAAACTCAAAAGGTTCGCCATCACTGTCCTTGAGCAAGCATGTCAAACTCAAAGGCTAACATGGGCCAAATAAACGAGTCATGTGGCTCACGGGTTTTGAGTTTGGCAGGGAGTTTGACATGCTTGCCGTAGAGGCTGCCAAATCCCTAGCCCACAAAATGAGAATATCCCCTATAGGAAATAGGGCTCCTGGGAATTTTCTTGAACTATATCTTTAGAATCATAAGAAATACAAGTGAGTTTTATAGCTAGTGGGAGAAGAGCCCACACATCTGAACTAATATAGACCCCACAGGACAAGTCTGTTGATTCAAAGGACAGCTGTAACATCCTAACACAGTGGTTCTCAACCTTGGCTGCACATTGGAATCACCTGGGAATCTTGTTAAAATCCTGATTTCTGGGCCTCATCCTCCAGAAATTCTGTTTCTTTGTTACTAATGATGAGGCCCAGAAATCAGGATTTTAACAAGATTCCCAGGTGATTCCAATGTGCAGCCAAGGTTGAGAACCACTGTCCTAACACTACAGTAAAGGAAATAATCTCTACAATTTACAGAAAAAGCACTTTTTCATACACTTTTTTATTTTTTTGTTTAACCACCAAAATGGCCTATGAGAAAGGTATTATCAACCCAACCTGACAATGTGGACACTGAGGCTCCAAGAGATGGAAATGATGTCTCCTGGCTGTTAACCTAAAAATAGAAGCCAAAGTGAGAGGCAACAAGCAATTCAGGAGGCACTGATTCAAGCAGAAACTCTAACAGTGTTCCCATTAGGAGGTGAAGGCAAGAATATTATGAGAATGGGAGTAGGATAATTACATGAACAGAGGAAGGGAGGAGGGGTGGAAGGAGTTACAGGACCCAAAAGGAAGGGGTCTGGTATGTAGCAGGGGCCACTTTGGGAGGAGCAGTGACTTCCAGTCCACGGGCACAGTCGGGGCAAGGTGACCTTACAGGAAGTGTGTCTATAGATAACAGCAAATCCCCCAAGTTTTTTAAAAATAGGATTATACAGTCATAAACAGACGCAAGCCAAAAGGAAGCTTTTTGAGAAGAATCCAAGTTTCCTTTTTCTAAATTATATTTTTCAAATGGCATTATGTGATGATTGATTTTTATTTAGATTTGATTTTATTTTCAATGGGTAAGAGCCCTATTTTCAAAAATAACAATTCCTCCACTGAAAGCTATTAATTTCATCTTGTCTAAGGTGATAATTCTTCAAATTCATTGAATGTGTAACCTCAGGAAAAACCCCTGAATAGTGGTTGGCATTTTGGGAACCCAAGAAAGCCGTGCGAAGGAGACCTTCGGAGTCAGACAAGAAAGGTAATTCAGGTGAAAGTTACTAACACCTCCCCAAGAAAGTGTTGATAAGTAAATGCCCAGCAAAGGATTAAATGTTACCTTGTATCAGTTAGACCCTGAGCTACAGGCTGGCCATCTCACTGAATCTTCCCAACAGCCCCATACAATAGGTTCTATGATCCATCCCCATATTACAAATGAGGAAAGGCTTAGAAGGTCAGAAGCTGCAATCAAACTTGGATGTGTCTGATTTCAGAGCTGATGGCTTGACTCTTATGCTTCACAGAGAAGGGAATGGAAAATATGGTCGATTCCTGGTAGGTCGTGTGTCTTTTTGTAAAGATGAAAATGAAATAACATATCTAGACCTGAGAGGTCCACCTAGGGGCAGATAGCAGCACCTGGAAATATTCTGTACAGTAACAGGGTAGGGGCTGACCTTGGTATGCACACATGTGGGTCTACATCCATTCCTAATTGCCTAGAAGTTCCAGGTGAGGCATGCCAGATGTCAAGTGAGGTCAAGTTGTCCCCTCCACAAATTACCAAACAGAATCAGAGAATGTTAAAACTGGAAGGAACCTGAACTTGTTCACATCCCCAGGTCTACTCTCTACCCTTCTCCACTCTGTTCTCTTTCCTGGGAAACTGATACTTTCTCTGGCTTCTGATATTTCCCTGGCCAACTTCCAGTCCAGGGAAGAATATCAAAGGGAGATCCTATCCTTCCCAAGTTGACCAGACTCATTTATTCATTCGGGAATGTTTTTGCATCCCTACTCGTGAACATCGTCCTGTAGGAGGTTAATCAGATATGGTCTCAAGCCTAAAGTGCTTCCTACTCTAGTAAAATATCCATTAATTCACCCATCCATTCATTCCATTAATACGGTTAGTACCTACCTACAAAGTGTGCCAGGAACTTTGTAAGTGCTAGGAAGCAGAAGTGAAAAATGAAGTCAAAATTCTTGTCCATTCTAATGGAATTTAAGACATGTACATAAATAATTATCACTAAGGTCCAATGCAGCAGATATAGGGCTGGAATCTAGGTTTCCTGACTTTCAGGAAAGTAGCTATCAGCAAAACTTGAAAGAGCTGTTTCTAGCCACAGTCTCTACTTCTTTCCTCTCTTTCTCTTTACTTCACTCCACCTGGGTTTCCATTCCATTGCTTCTTCCCAAGGTTACCAGCAACTCCAAGGTCACCAAATTGATTGGTCATTTTAATAGCCCTTTCTTACAACAGCATTTGACACAGTTTATTTTATCTTTGTCAAAACACATTTCCCTTTATTTCCATGACAGCACACTGTCCAGTTTTCCTCATTATTTCATTGATCATCCCTTTTTAAATTTGGTTATCTCCTCCTCTTTTCCTAACCCCTAAATATTTTATCTCCAACTAGCCAGTGTGGAAGAGCAATTGAACGTTGACCCAGGAGCCAAGAGGTTGCTGGTTCGATTCCTAGTCAGGGCACATGCCCAGGTTGCAGGCTCTATCCCCAGTGGGAGGCATGTAGGAGGCAGCCAACCGATGATGTTCCTCTCTCATCAATATTTCTCTCTATCCCTCTCCCTTCCTCTCTCTAAATATCAATAAAACATATTTAAAATAATAAATAAATATTTTATCTCCATAAGGCTTCGTATTCAGCCTTTTCCTATCTCTTCTCTTCCATGCTATGGCTTTAAATATTATATATAGTGACACCCAAATTTGTACCTCTAATCTTTTTTTTTTAATCCTCACCCGAGGATATTTTTCCATTGGTTTTTAGAGAGAGTGGAAGAGAGGGAAAGACAGAGAGAAATATCAATGTGAGAGAAACACATCCATTGGTTGCTTCCTGCACTCAGCCGACCAGGGCCTGGGCCAGGGAGGAGCCTGCAACCAAGGTACAGGGACGTGCCCTAAACCAGAATCGAATCCTGTGGTCTCTGTCTGAAGGCCAACGCTCTATCCACTGAGTCAAACCGGCGAGGGCTGCATCTTTAATTTTGACTTCTTCCTGGAACTCTAGACTCCTATCAAATTTACCATTCAAAATAGAACTCTTGATTTTACCACCAATTCCACTGCTCCCCCGTTCAGTAAACAGCATCACCATCTACTAAGTTGCTTAAACCATAGGCACAAAAGTCATTCTTTATTCTTCTCTGTCTCTTACTCCACACATCCAACCCATAAGTTAGTCCTGCCAATGAATCTCCAAGACCTAACTCAAATCCTTCTACTTTTTTCCATCTTCACTACTCCCAAGTACCTCTTACCTTGACTATTTCAGAAGCCTTCCAATTGGTCTTCCAGCTTTCACTCTCACCCCTCTCCATTTCATTTCACTAAGTAACCACATGAACTATTAAAACCATAAGTCAGATCACATCACCCTAAACTTCAAACTCTCCAATGGTTCCACTGCACTTAGAATAAAATCCAAACTCTTTACCTGGCCCGAAGCCCAATCTGATTTATGACCAATGCGCTACTCCCATCTCCTTTGAGGTTTTTCTTTGATACTTCTACCCTAATCACATCTGTCTAAGGCAGCGGTTCTCAACCTGTGGGTCGCGACCCCTTTGGGGGTTAAACGACCCTTTCACAGGGGTCGCCTAAGACCATCGGAAAACACAAATATAATTACATATTGTTTTTGTGATTAATCACTATGCTTTAATTATATTCAATTTGTAACAATGAAATTGGGGGTCACCACAATATGAGGAACTGTATTAAAGGGTCGCGGCATTAGGAAGGTTGAGAACCACTGGTCTAAGGCCTTTACATCAGCTGCTGACTTTTTTCTAGAATATTCTTCCCCTAATCTTCACATAGCCAGCTCCATCATTTCATTTGCATATGTCACTTCCTCAGAAAGGCCTTCCATGATCTCCCAGTTTAACACATTGCTCCATTTTAATTCTCCTTGTGGCATTTATTACTAATGAATGTTTATGTGTTTGTGTCTGCATGTGTGTGTGTTTTAATTTCTCTGTTTCTTGCTTGTTTCTTCTTACTAGAATATAAGATTCAAGAGAGGAAAGACCTCATTTACCTTGTTTAGGATATGAAGAGTAACTAATGAAGTTTAAATAATCAATAGATGTTGAAGAAGTGAATAGAGGAATCCTCTATCACTCCCATAATAAGAAAAGCCAATTTCAACGGGTTAAGAAGTTGCTAATAAAGAACTATCACCTTTGTGACCCACAAAAGAAGCCAGAATGGTAGGTGCCTGCAGTATCCAGAAAACTATCAAATATGAAATTATTTATCACAATGGCAGAATTTTCAAAGATGTTTATTACGATTATCAGAGATTGCTAATAAAGAACTATCACCTTTGTGACCCACAAAAGAAGCCAGAATGGTAGGTGCCTGCAGTATCCAGAAAACTATCAAATATGAAATTATTCATCACAATGGCAGAATTTTCAAAGATGTTTATTACGATTATCAGAGATTGCTAATAAAGAACTATCACCTTTGTGACCCACAAAAGAAGCCAGAATGGTAGGTGCCTGCAGTATCCAGAAAACTATCAAATATGAAATTATTCATCACAATGGCAGAATTTTCAAAGATGTTTATTACGATTATCAGAGATTTTTCAAACCAAACATACAGAATGTACATTTCCCTAAAATAAAATTCTGACTATTCAGGCAGCTGAACCTGATTGATTATAAATGGATTAGGGTATGTCATTAAGTCTGCCCGTGTTTAACCACAAACACTGATAGCCCCCTTTTCAAAGGAAGAGAGCTGTCCAGCTGTATCTCTGAATGAGAGGAGAATATGAAGAATACCCACACATATAGGATGCTTAGGAATTTGAGCCATGATGAAAGTGAGATTATATTTTTATATAGTGGTCAAATATAAAGCTCTCCAAACAGATGCACTAGAGATGTTCTCCCAAAGGCCCCCAGCTGCTCAGCTCACAGAGGCTGGCATCCTGCACTTCAACACACAACATCAGAAGAGTGGGCACTTAGGTCTGACCTAGGAGCCACATTTTGCAGCAGTCCTTAACAAGAATTCTTTGAGCAAGGCTGTGAAAAAACAGACCACGGAATACCTGGGTTTTTATGATGGCAGTGCTCAAATAATCCAACTGTGCCAAAAGCTAAATGACTCATAAATTCCTTCAAGAAAGGTCATATCACACAGGGATTGATTGCAAAGCAATTTGTAAAACCTAACTTTTTAAAGATCCAAATTTTCTGATATAGAAATAAAATAATTTATGCTCAATAGATTATCTCTTGAAGACAGGGCTGTCTTTATTCACCCTTTGTATCCCCACAGTACAATTTGCTAATTAAATAGTTAGGGAGCATCCCATCCAAGTGGCCTGGACTTTTCAAAAGGCTGATGACCAAGCGCGCACGCACACACACACACACACACACACACAGCCCTGGCCTCTCTGTTAGGGCCCAATGCTCAGATCCTATCTTAAATATGTGAAGGAATGGATCCTGATTTTCCATAATGACCTCACCTTAACTCTAACCCAAAAGCTAACAGATGGATTAAGGCAGGGGAGGGGGGAGGCTGTCTGGATCAACACTGAAGGTGAGTGCTAGAGAGAAAAAGTGCAAGGAGTTATAAAACTTTAAGATAGTCTGAGGAGTCTAGGAATATTTTCGTAAGACAGTAACATCTCATCAAAGGCCTGTCTGAAGAGTGATAAAAATTAACCAGCCAACGAGGTAGAAAAGTGGCTGGGGTGGCAAGGCGCAGGCAATAAAGGCCCTGAACATCAAAATGTCAAGGAACTAAAAGAAGACCAGAGTTTCCACAATGTGGGGGTATGAGGTGGTAGTGGGAGGGAGATAGCTGTTTGGTAAGCTCGTAGGTACGTAGGTAGGTAGGTAGATAATTTAATTGAAACAAATCTTGGGCAGAAGTTGGCCAATTCCAGCAGGGCAAATCTGGCCCTTGCCTAATTTTGTAAAGCCCACCCCACACCCAGCTAAGAATGGATTTTATGTACTGGACAGGTGGCTCAGTTGGTTGAAGTGTCATCCTGTACACAAGGAGATTGCAGGTTTGATCCCTGGTCAGGGTGCTTATGGAAGGCAACCGAGCAATGTTTCTCTCTCTCTTCTCTTTCTCTTTCTCTCCCTCTCTCCCTTCCTCTCTAAGGTCAATATAAATATATCCTCAGGTGAGGATTGAAAAAAAAAAAAGGATGGATTTTATATTTTAAAATATAAATGGATTTTATATTTATAAATATAAAAAAGAATGGATTTTTATATTTTAAAATAGTTCAAAAGTTAAAAATAATAAATAATGACATGAAATTAAAATTTCAGTATTCACAAATAAAGTTTTATTAGAACACAGCCATACCCATCCTTTCACATATTGTCTAGCCTGCTTTTCAGTCTGTAGTGGTAGAGTTAAGTAGCTGTAACAGATACCATGGATCACAAAAGCCTAAAATACAATCTATCCCAATCCCAATCTGGTGAAATAGGCAAAGTCAGATTATACAATCCTTT
The DNA here is from genome assembly GCF_000327345.1 of Myotis davidii. Taxonomy (NCBI): domain Eukaryota; kingdom Metazoa; phylum Chordata; class Mammalia; order Chiroptera; family Vespertilionidae; genus Myotis; species Myotis davidii. Next base: position 2,667,407 of record NW_006284839.1, on the reverse strand, counting down.
AGTTCAATCAAAAATGAAGGATCTTATCCCAAGAGCAGAGGAATGTATTAACCCATTAAAAAGTTTGAATAGGCTTTGAACACAGGTTCCACCCATCTAAACTGTGTCCTTCGATAAGTCACTTCCTGCTCCAGTTCCTCCAACAAAAGTGAGGATAATAATGCCCACCTCACAAGGTTGTAGGGAGGGTCAAGGGAGATTTAAATGCCTGGAAAGTAGTCTGCGAACAATAAAGCACTAAACGTCTATCAGCTACTGGCATTTCTACCCTAGTTGTTTGTTCTTGTTAATGAACACAAGAAGAAAAAAAGAAGTTTGTGGGAAATGTTACCTCACCAAAGGACAGAGCAGAAGACCTGTTTCTTGTCCTCCCCTTCACCTTCCCATCACAGAGTTAGAAGGGGATTCTTTCAACTCTAAAAGTGCATCTACAAGCTGAAAATTAATTTTAGAGATGAGCAAGGATGACTTCCTTCAAAGCCAAAGGAGACCCAGAGAAGCCAGAATGCCCCTACATTGCTGATCACAGCAGAATTAAAGCCAAGAGCAGAACTCAGATCATCGAAGCAAATGAGTCATAGTACCTGGCCAGGAAGCAAGGCTTCGGCCAGACACCAGTCAGAACTAAAGATTACAGCTCTTGCAAATAAGCCAGATGAGTTCCGGTAACCGTGCGGAACACAAAGATGACCCCTGTCCTCACCCATGAAGCTGAAAACTAATGGCTGCTGAGAACATTAAAACAGTAACTGCATCTGCTCAGATTAATCGTACCTTTGATACACATCCAAATATACTTCACAAGATGTCTTCCAATAAATACTTTTGTCCCTTTTATTATAAAACAAATATATATGCAGGAAAGTGCCTCAATATACATGGATACTTCAAAAAGCTAACACTCCTGCAACTACCACTTTAATCAAGAGATAAAGCATTATACCCACTCAGAAGCACACTTCTCAGATCACAACCCTCTCCTTCCCACCCAGAAGTAATCACTATCTCATGATATATATTTCTTTCCTTTTCTTTGTATCGTCAGTTAAGTGTGTCTCTAAACAATGTTGTCTGTTTTAAGTTTTTGCATGAATAAAAGCACATTATGTGTTCCTTTGTACTCTTTGCTGCTTCTGCTCAGCATTATGTTAGTGACCTGAAAGTATTTATGGGTGAAATGACATGATGTCTGACATTTGATTTAAAATATTGCAAAGATGGAGGAGTTGCAAAGTACACATTGAATAAATGGGCCATGAATTAATCACAGTTAAAGCTAGGTTAAAAAAAATAAAAATAAAGCTAGGTTATGAACAATAGGCTTTTTATACTATACTCTTGACTTTTTCTTTTACTTTTTTTTATTTTTTATTTTTAAAATATATTTTATTGATTTTTTTTACAGAAAGGAAGGGAGAGGGATAGAGAGTTAGAAACATCAATCAGCTGCCTCCTGCACACCTCCCACTGGGGATGTGCCCACAACCAAGGTACATGCCCTTGACCAGAATTGAACCCGGGACCCTTGAGTCCGCAGGCTGACGCTCTATCCACTGAGCCAAACTGGTTAGGGCTTTTTTTTACTTTTTTTGTTAATCCTCACCCAAGGACATGTTTTTATTGATTTGAGAGGGAGCGGGAGAGATAGGGAAACATCGATCAGTTGCCTCCCATATGTGCCCTGACCAGGATCGAGCCTTCAATGTATATGCCCTGACCAGGAATTGAACCTGCTACCTCTTAGAGATTGGGATGTCACTCAGTTTGACTTTCCCTCCCAGTGTTAAGGGGATGGATCTCATGATGTCGCCAGGAACTCAAGGCCCACCCAGATGTGATGTAACTTCCTGTTATTCGAGTATTTAATAAACTCCTTCCAGTGCTGGCACTCTCTGTGTCTGTCCCTCTATCAAAGGGTTGTCTGTCCCTCTATCAAAGGCAGACGTCACACCCAGGGCCAGCTTTCACTCTCTTTCTGTCTGTCTTGTGTTTTTTCATTTTTCCTTAAACCTCATCACATTTTACTCAAGATTTCATGAACCCCGCGTTCTCTCTCTGTGGTCGAGGGAAGAGAGAACACATACCCCCAATACCACTCCTAACTTACTAAATCGAAAACTTTTGGGGTGGCACCCAATAATTTGTGTTTTCATAAGCTCTCTGGATAATTCTGATGCACACTCAAGTTTGATAACCACTACTGAATAGTATTCTATTGTGTGAATGTACCACAATATATTTATCCATTCTACTACTGATACGTGTGTATTTTTTCAAGTGTGGGGGTTTCAGGTTTCTAGATATTGTAAATATTCTTGTACAAGACTCTTGGAAACAAGATTCTCTCTGATATATATTGAGTGGTAAAATAACAGAATCACAGGATGTATCTTCAACATGACATGATAATGCAAACTACTTTCACAGTGGTTTACCAATTCACAATTCCACTAGCAATGTATGAAAGTTCCCTTTGCTCTCCACCCTTGCCAATATTTGGTATTTTTTAGAACTTTTAATTATTACTATTCTAGAGGGTTAAACACTTTTAAGTTTTCTAACTTGGGATCAAAAAACATATTAGGGAATAGAACTCCAGACATAAAATCATAGTTTTGCAAACATATTAGTTGGTGGGTTTGCCTAAAATGGACCTGATGTAGGAAAGCACTTAACATAATGCAAAAACTAAAAAAAATCAATATAATTATACTATGGGAAGCAAGATGGAATATGATACAAAATGTTGGGGAGTAAGGATGGAAAAATCAGGGAACCTGGATATGTGCTAAAGATTTTGAGTTTTATTCCAAGGGAAATGAAAAGCCAATGAACAATTTTAAGCAGGACATTTACATGACTATATTTCTATTTTTGGACATATTTAAAATATTGCAGGCACATAGCCACTTCTAGCTTTGATGGGGTTGCTGGATGCTTCAGACCAATGCTTCTGATAAAAACAACTAGAAAATCTGGGTAAAGCACAAATGCACACACACATACACACACACTCCTGCTTAAAGGCATGATAGAGTTGTTGAGACAACCAGGAGATGAGAGGACAAAATCCTGGAAAGGAGAGAACCACAGAGAGGCAAGCCAAAATTCTGCAGTCACGCTTTTCCATGGGACACATTCCAAAACTAGGTGAGGGGTTAAAGGGCTGAAGATCCGGGGAAAGAGCCTCAACAGAGTTGCTATTAAGAGGCAAAAACACCAAAAGAAATTCTAGTAGTCTCTTGCAGCCAGAAAGACAAAAATTGTAGACCTAAGTGGCCAAAATCCCAGTAAGAAGCAGAAAACTAGGCACAACACTTGGCTGGTAGTCCCTTAAACACATCTGCTGAATTCTGAAGCTATACAGGGCAGGCGGCAAAGACACCAAGAAAAAGCTCTCCAAGAGCTTTAGTGGGAGTGCTGAGGAGAGAAAAATTAGGGTTCCGAACTAACCAGGGGGAGAAGTTATCAAGAACACCCAGGCTGCCCTTGATGGTTTGACTAAGTGCATAGAGCATCAATCTGATGACTAAAGGGTCCCAGGTTTGATTCCAGTCAAGAGCATGTACCTTGGCTGCAGGCTCCCATCCCTGGTCGGGGGTATGCAGGAGGCAACCAATTGATGTGTCTCTCTCATATCAGTGTTTCTTTCTGTCTCTCCCACTCCCTTCCATTCTCTCTAAAAATCAATGTAAAAAATATCCTCAGGTGAGGATTAAAAAAAAAAGAACCCCATGCTCTTAGCTAAAATCCCAAGAAGGCTATACCCTAGAAAGAGGTATCAGCTGGTGGCAGACAGAGCTTTACCAAAACTAAAACATAGTAGTCAGCTCAGTTTCTAATTGGATTACAATAATCAGTCCCCCAATATGCCTGCCTAGCAGCTATTTTCTCTGGAGGAAAATAACATTATCTACAACATCTACAATTTTTCATAAAAAATGTTGAATATATAATAAAAATTTACTAGATATGCCAAGACAGTCCCAAAATCCTGAGGAGGAAAAAAAAAAAAAAAAGAACACACACAAAGAAACCACAAGTGATTCAGATATTGTAGTTAGTAGAAAAAAGAGATTAACTATGATTATATACCCAAAAATATGGGAAATGGTTGGAGAAATTACATAAAAAGGCAAAGAATTTCATCAAAGAATTAGAATCAATAAATAGGATCAAATGCAAAAAAAAAAGGACAAATGAAATTTCTAGGACTGTGAAATTAAGAACTCAATAGATAAAACTGAAAAACATATTCAATATAGCAGAAGAGATAATAAATTGGAAGGTCAAAAAATTTTCAAAATTGAACTTGCTGCCGTGCACAACCCCATTAAAACTACAACCAAAAGATAAAACTAATATCATCCAGAACACAGGAAGGCTGGCTAAGTGGAAATTCTACAACTAGAAGGAAAGAGAAAAGCGCATTGAGTCTGGTAGGAGGTGCAGAGGTACAGAGGCACACAGAAAAGGGGCTGGCAGCTGGGCACGCTGTTGTCTTTTTCAATCAGGAAGGAGATACAAGCTCCGGACTGCTCTGAACTCCAGTTCCGGGTGAGAATTTGGGGACCCAGACTCATATGAAGAGAAACTGGACTGTCTGACATCAGGCCAGAACGTGAGGGCAGCTTTCTCACAGCGGTGCTTGCAGCGTTCATTGTCCCTGCACAAGGGACATAGAGAGCCAGGGACCTATAGGGGAGGGCCAACAGCAACCATTGCTGTTTGCACCGGCCAGGTGACTCCTTGAGACAATGCCCCACCTAATTTACAAACCCACCCAAGCTGTGTACTGAGGCTTTTGCATACTAATGGCCTGGCCTTTCTCAGCCTAAAAACCTGTCAAACTGCAGCTGGGTCAGAGAAACCCAGAGCTTCCAAAAAAAGACCTAAGCCTCATCAGCAGCCTGCATTGCTTCACAGCTGTGCCTCATCTGGGCACCTCCAAACCCCAAACAAAGAGGAGGAATCTGCAGATCTCTCTGTAGCTCCTGCAGGGTGGCCTCAGGCATTGGGTGACTTTGCACCCCCTTGGAGATCCAAGAGCCAGTCTACCCAATGGTAAGAGTGAGACCATCTAGATTACAACTCTTCACATCCATAAGAGACACACTCAGGGGGCAGACTCAGTGAGTGCCAAAGTCCCACTGAAGCAAGTCCTGCTCCATAAGGGTGTCTCCAGCATAGAAGTTCTCCCACTGTAGACACAACTGGTCCTCACAGTCAATTGGTCTGGAAGTTAGGTCCTCCCAGTGATACCAACAGCAATCAAGTCTCAACTACAACAAGACTGTGCACATAGTGCACATAGGGGCACACCTAGAGTGCCCAGCTCAAGGGAATGGGGAGGCTGAGCCACTGGGTCATACAGGACACCTACTACACAAAGC
>NW_006284839.1:2654967-2660729 GCF_000327345.1 Myotis davidii | reverse complement strand
ATATGTAAAGAATGCAGAAGATGTTAATAAAAAATCAATAAAAAATAAAAAAAATAAAAAGATTTATTAAAAATAAAATAATTAAAAAAAATTGAAACCCAGAAAAAATGCCAAATGGAAAATAAATACAAGAGTAGAAGAGATGTGCAATCAAATAAAAAGGTTTACATTTTGTAAATTTGAGGACAGAAGAATGAGTGACACAGTAAAAGTATTTAAAGAGATAATAGCAAGTCATTAGAGATATCAATACACAAATACAAAAATTACTAAGAATCCCTGCAGAACTGACAACAAAACAACAACAACAAAGCATCAATAATGAGATCTAGGAACATCACAGAAAAACTGATAAAAACTAAAGATAAAGAGAAAATCCTAAAAGCAGCCAGAGGAAAAAAGACACATTCTTTTCAAAGGAGTAATAATAATGTTGGTTAATGGCTGACTTTTCAACAGAAATAATGGAAGCTTAAAGACAGTGGAACAATGTTTTAAAGTGCTGATAAAAGCATAATTCAAAAATAATGATAAAAATAAGACATGTTCAGATAAGTAAAAACTGAGATTTGTCACCAGCACTCACTTTTTTAAAATGCTAATGAAAGTCTCATTGGGCAGAAGAAAATAATCCCAGATAAAAGCATGGTAATATAGGAAAACATAAAGAGCAATGGAAAAATGTGGGTAAATAAAAATAAATACTGACTGTTTAAAATAACACCAATAGGTTTTTAAAATATGTAGGTTAAAATTCATGACAAGGATAATACAAATGGTGCGATAAACAGAATTAAAATTCAATAAACTACCTTATTACCCAGTGTTATATTTATCCCCCAAAATGAAAACATGTCCACAAAATGACTTGTCCACAAATAAATGTTTATAGAATCACTATTAGTAATATCCCGAAACTGGAAACAATTCAAATGTCCATCTATAGGTGAACTGACAAACAAATTAAATGGAATACTACTCAGAAAAAACAAACAAAAGAAAGAAAACAAAAACCATGAAAACAATATTGACCGGGTAAAACTATGAATGAATCACACCGACATTTTATTGAGCAAAGGAAACCAGATTTATGAGTATATAATAATGCTATTCTATTTACATAAGATTCTGACCAAGCAGAACTAACTCAGGACAATGATTATCTTTGGGAGTATTAGAAACTGGGAAGGGGAAGGAGGAGACTTCTGGGAGGTTAATAATGCTTAATTTATTAATCTAGTTGCAGATTACATGAATGTATTTTTTTTAAGTATAAAAATATATTTCAAACATACAGAAAGTTATACAAAGAATAACAAAACTGTATAAACCAACAAAACATTACCAATATAGTTGATATGTGTGCTACTCCTTAACTGCACCTCCACCCACTCCACCAGCGATAAACCACTCTCACGAACTTGGTGTTCAGCATTCCTTTGCACCATTTTGTACTTTCACTCTTATATAAGCTCACCTAAACAATATATAGAACTGTTTTTGTATGTTTTTAAACTGTACATAAAAGGTAATTTGATGTTTTTTTCTAAAAGCATCCTAAAAAGGAAACTGTTGAATTGTAGAACTATTGAGCATCAAACTCATCAATCTGAGGAGCAAGGAAATAAAGAGAGGTTGTGGGCACAGTTTAACTGTGAAGTGGACCAAAGGAAGAGCTGTGACAAGTGAGGCCAAAGAAAGAGTTCTTAAAAATAGTAGATCACACTTGATCTAGTTGAGAGGAAACAATAAAGACAAAGGAGAGATGAGGAATCAAGGAAGGAACAAAGTCCTTGAGAAGGTGAGAGGGGATGGGACGTGAAGTGCTGGTGGTTTGTTCTTTGCTAAGGACATAGTGTCTTCTTGCTTTTTAACTAGAACGAAATAAAAGGGCAAAGGCTGTTTGTTTGGTGGTGGAAAGATAAGGGAGTTCCCCCATCCAATGGTTGCTACTTTTTCAATGATCATGAGTCACTCTCTGAAAAGGGTGGATATGGGAAGTGTTAAAACCTGTGAAGAAAAATGGCATGAAATTGCATTGGAAAAGGCTGGAATAGCATCCCGGTATGGTCGGGAGTGGTTAAGAAAAATCAAAGGTTCCAGTAACAAAGGTTAAATGCCCAACAGAAATCCAAACTCTCACAATATAGTATTGATACCGTTGTAATTAACCTAGTTATTAATAACAGGAAAGGAGCAATGGGAAGGCCAAATACTATAGGCATGTCATTTGAGCAGCTTCACCAAGAAGCTAAAGCTTTAACTCCCCAGGGAGCCACCGGTCAGTCCACTCCCTGCAGGTCCCTGGGGGAAGGGACTGGACAGGAAGAAGGATGAGTGCATGTGCAGTAAGTCGGGGTGACCTCGGAAAGATACTTGTCTGTCAGTCACATCTGGGAACAGGTCATTGGCCAAAATGGACATGGCCACTGCAAGGGTGTGGAATTTGGGATATTTAATCCCTTGCACAAAGGAACTCACTCTCTGTGCTCTTATGCTCTTGATTCCTCTGATGCCCCTGGCACTCTGATTGCTCAGGGCGCTCTCCTGTACTTGCCCATATGGCCCACCGCCAGGTGGACCCCACACACAATGGACTAATAGACTGCGGCTAGCCTGATGCTGATCTGGACCCGGTTCCAACATGGAAAGAAAACTCTGGACACTGGCTCTGCTTCTATCTCTGCTGAAACCCCAGCTACACTTCTTCTATGATTGGACTAAGGGAAATGGGGCTTTAGAAACAGAGATGCAATTCCACACAAATAAAAATCCCCCATCCTCCTATGTGAGTCTCAGAAAATTCTTTTCCTCAAGATATTATAAGGACCCCACCCCCAGCACCCAGTGGGGAAGAAGACACCCCAATTTCTCTGATAATAACATGAGCTCAAAAGCAGAAATGATATTATTCATCTCTGATTATGCTGCACAAAACACAGCACACCCTATGTTAGATACTCAAAAGGAAATGAATACATGAACGAAGATTAAATTTTTTCATATTTTCTTAGCATATTTTAATATATCAGTCAAATTCTACAATGGGACTGGGAAAAAAAAAAAAACCAACCAGTATTTTCCAAAATAATGCACCTTAGATGCAAATGCATTTTCCCTTTTTCTCATTTTTAGTTCTGTGTGTTCTTAGAAGAAAAGCAATCTGTGTCTCCCACATAATCAATTCTCCATATTATACAAAGAAATGACATGTTCATCTTCTAAAATAGTAAAACTCATCAATGGCCCAATTCTTCTGGGAAATGAAGAGACAGAATCTATATCCCTTTATTACCACAATTTGTGACATCATAAGGACATAGCTGATGAACGGATTAGAATCTCCTGACAAGGATTAACCTCTTCTCTGTATTCAAGATGTTCCTGTTGCCGGTAAGTCACACTGCACACTGAGTGAAGAAAACCTTAGCTCATGTACAGAATCTCAGGGTGGTCCCAGCCAAACCTAAATGTGCCCCGAACAGAAGCACTGGGTGTCTTAGGAGATGAGTTAGCACACTGTGTTATCATTTATCCATTATGAAATGAAAAGAGATTATAAATGCATTACTTGCAATATAAATTATCTGTTTTACTACACTAAGTTCCTTTTAAAAGGATTCCATTCATGCAAGAAGCACAGCTTTGGTTGGCCGAGCAGTCAGATTTTTGCGCATATAATTCATGTTTATACTTACTATATATGCTGAGTGCGCTTTCCTAGTTCCTGTTGCCACAACCAGACTATAAATGCATATGTTTTTTTACATGCTGAACTACAGTCATTCAGAACTTCAGCTGTCAAGTTTGGAGCTAATATTCTCTTATATGCATTTCATCGTCTACTACCAAAAATAATGATTTGCTGTCAGAAGCTCCTAACATAATATATAAAATGGCAAGATCCATTTAAAAAAAATAATCTAGCTGTTTAACTAAATGCAGCTACATTGTACGTTTTTTTCCTTGAAAACAACCCCTTTCCAATCATTCTCTTCATTAAGTTATTATAAATCCTGGCCAAGCAGTAAAATAGCAGAACATGTTAAATACCAACAAACCACAAATAGCAGTGTTTGCAGGGAGGAAAAGGAGAAAAAATCTGTTTCATGCTAGACCATCCTTTGAGGTACTGTCATTTTAAGTGTGGCGGCATCAATTATTTCTCCTACGCCAAAAGGTCTACATATTTAAAGGTTCTGTAGGTCCCCAAAGAAAATAAGCAACCGTTTCTCTGTATCATTAAACACAACAGAAGGTCCTTTGCTGGTTTTAAAATACCAGCAGAATTCTGAGTGTGAATATTAAGGTTTAATATTTCCATTTCAAGAGAAGCAAAGAGTTGTTCTCTGGCCAAAAAGTATTGGGACCATACTTCAAGTTGTCAACTGCACAATATTTCTAGGGCCAAAGACTAGCTCCATTGCAGAATCCTGTGATCCTAGAGTCTGAAGAAATCCTGGGGATCTCCTAGTGACTAGTCCAATACCCAAGGCAGGAATTTTTCCCCCAGGACCCCTGACAGAGGGTCAGCCTATGTTTCAATTACTCCTCGGGTGGGGGAGTTCTCAAAAGAAGATTCCCAAGGGGTATGATGAGAAGGCTAGAACCAACCACTCAGACAGGGAGTAAGGCTCCAGTCAGTAAGCCTATAAGATGCAAACAGCGTTGCCAAACACTAAAAGCAGACTTCCAAAAGAGTCATATTCAGAATCAGCAGTCATAGGGGGTGCAACGTTGAGGTGTAGACCCCCAGTTCTGGGACCATCCGAGATCTTTTCATTGGCCTGGGGAGTAGCTCCTACCCTCAGGGAAGCAAGGTGACTTCTCCCACTGATTTCTTAAAGTAAGAATTGACTCTTTAGGGCTCACAGCAAGGGTTTGTCAAGCTCAGAAAGGACCACATTCCTTCTGAAAACCAAGACAAGGGACCCCCTGGTGGAACTGCTAATGCTTGAAATACTCTTAACTTTGGTCTTAAGATCTTCACTCGAGTAAATCAATACATTCCCAGCTCTTTTTATAAAAGGTGAATTTAGGCTGTGCTCTAACTGAATTTGGCTGGGGTAGGGTTGATGTGTGGGGTTGCTGGTTTAAGCGCAGACCTTCACCCCGCGGTGCAATCTGGCTTACCCTCCCAGGAAAGAGGCGAGCGCGCCGGGCTGAGCTACCAGCAAGCACATCCCCCCCGAGCCGGTGCCCGGGACGGGGCGGTCCGGCCCTTACCTGTCGATGCTGATCACGCACAGGGTCATGATTGAGGCCGTGCAGCACATGACGTCCATGGCGATGAAGACGTTGCAGAAGAAGTGGCCGAAGATCCACTTGCCCCCGATAAGGTCAGTGACGCTGACAAAGGGCATGACCGCCACGGCCACCGAGAGGTCGGCCAGCGCCAGGGACACGATCAGGTAGTTGGAGGGCTGGCGGAGCTTCTTGACGAAGCACACCGAAATCACCACCAGGCAGTTGCCGGCGATCGTCAGCAGCGTGATGAGCGTCAGGATGGAGCCGATCACAACTTTCTCGACTCTGCCGTAGTTGATCTGCTCCCCGCAGCCGGAGGCATTGTCCGGGGGCCCGTCCCAGGTGGGCACCGGGCTGGCGGTCACCTCGGGGACCCCGCGCAGCAGGTGCGGCGCCCAGGAGCTCGCGACCGGGCCGGCGCCGTCGGGGCTCAGGTCCGGCAGCCCTACCTCTGGCAGGAGGACTGAGCGGAGGTGCCCGTAGAGGTCCGGGCGGCCGCTGCTGTTAACGTCCAT
>NW_006284839.1:2653423-2654544 GCF_000327345.1 Myotis davidii | reverse complement strand
AACGGCCCGCCGGCGGGGGAGGTCTAGGGAGCCTGCGGGCGCTCGCACTCGCTGCAAAATTAAGAACCTGGAGAGGAATCCCCCCCCCCCTTAATTAAAAAAGCATTTTCAAGCACTACACCAAGCAACAAATAGATACTTCCGTTTCCTATTTTGACCACTAATGGGAGAAAGCAATGATGGAAAAGGAGAGAGACTCGAATGGGGTAGTGGTGGAACCTCAGAAAAAGAAAAGGGGCGAGGGAAAGATGCCTTCAGGTTCTAGCACCGAGGAGTTGGGGGGCGGGGGGAGGGCCTTAAACCCTTTCTAACTACCCCTCCGGGGGGTGTCTAGAAATAGACTTTTTAGTCGTGAAAATAGACCCTGCTGCTTTCCTTTCAGTTTCAGACTTCAAAGCCTAATTGGTTGAAAGGAGGGGTAATTTTCCCAGGGCATCCTGGAAATAAACGAAGAAATGACCTGTTACAATGTTCTGCTGAAGGATCCTGGAGGTGTATGTCGATCTAATGCCGATTGCCGAAAATCCCCTTGGTATTCACACCCTGTCAGGGTGGTTGATTTTTATTATTTCTGAGACTCACTTCATTTTGTTTAAAGGTTGTATTGGAAGCCAGCAGTGATTTCTTTAGTTTAAGACTCTAAAAATAATTAAATCTTTCTTTTCTAGTTAGGCCCTAGCAGATTATAAATGAAAAGAAAAAAAAAAGAACAAATGTATTGATCTGAATGCTGAATAATACTCTCATTCTTCAAGGCAGGTATTAGCCCTATTCATCCAGAGAAGGAAACACATTTGCTATTGCCATCAAATGGTAATACATTTAAAAAAAAAATTTAAGTAGGAAAAATCCTTAAAAGGTGAACCAATGTTCACAGCTCTCTCAATATTATGAAAATGTCAGGGGTTCTCCTCTGCCTGGGATAAGGCGATCAATACATTGAGTCAGAGGAAGAGTAGAAGATAATATGTAAGCCACAAAACAATGCTATTGAATACTTAAGAAAATGGATGAGGAAATTTCTTCAACCTTAGTTATGTTCATATTAAACATAATTTCAGACAAAAGAAAACTAGTTTGTAGTCAAAAGCCTTTTAAGAAACCATGTGTTGACTTTTATA
>NW_006284839.1:2632141-2653351 GCF_000327345.1 Myotis davidii | reverse complement strand
CATGATCGTTCATGACTGCATTGAAATGTCTCATTTTTTTGTTTTTGAGGTTTGGAATTGTCTCAAGGCCTCTTAAAATTCCCACGGTAATACATTTTACAGAATGCTTTTGACTTTTCTCATTTTTTCCCCCTGGAGTAATCAGGTCAGCTTGTCTCTTTTAAATAACATTCTAGCCAGGCCACCGTGGCTCAGTGGTTGAGCATTGACCTATGCACCAGGAGGTCATGGTTCAATTCTGGGTCAAGGCACATGCTAGAATTTTGGGCTCTATCCCCAGTGTGGGGCGTGCAGGAGGCAGCCAATCAATGATTCTCTCTCATCATTCATGTTTCTATCTCTCTCTCTCTCTCCCTTTCCCTTCCTCTCTGAAATCAATAAAAATATATTTTTAAAAATAGGTAATGTTCCACATTAATTAATTATACAAAGCACTTGAAAAGCAATAGATTTATTTTTATTTGAATCTATATTCTATAAAATTTGCACCTACACTCTTACCAGCATTTACCCAACCCACTCATATTTCATAGCAACTTCTGATGTTGTTTTGCTTTTGTTTTCTGATTGCAGGACATAAAAACTCACCAAATAGTCAGAAAAATTCTACTTTCAAATTTACTTCCTTTTCCATTTCCATATAGCATCAGGTTCAAACTCCCCTTTTTATAGAGCAATCACCTCTATTATATTATCCCTGGTGATGGCTGGGTGTATTTCCTAAGAGTTCTAGGATTTAATTTATAAGCTGTCACAATGTATAAACATAGTTATTGAAAATCTCAGCTTCTGCGGCATTACCTTGCTTGTGCTGAGTTTAAGTTTCATCTATCATTGTATTATTCCAAAATCCTGACAGAGCAATCTGGAATTCTTTCGGTTTCCCCCTGACTTTGACTAACAAATAATCCTATCTTCATAAAAATGCTAAAATCTTGTGTATGCTTTTCCATAATTTTCTCTGAAAATAAAACTAAAAATACAGCTTCACAAAAAGTACTCATAAAATACCTAAGCATTCATCTAAATTTGTTATTTGTTTTGCCCGTGGCTTCCTGGTGTTTTAAAATCCACATGAAGGTGTTGCTTCTTTCACCACCACCATCCCCCACCCACATGCCCACTCTTGGGCACTTATACTGGAGATGGAGAAGTATTGGCATCTAAATCAAACCATATCTTTAGATTTTATCTCTTTTGTTTCATTTAAAAAATAGCTGATGCTTTAAAAAGTAGCAAACCTTGTCTAGACTTGCATTGCTTATAAGCACATTCTCATTAAATTGTCAATGAGGGCACCTGAGAATTACAGTTTTGTGATGTAATCTCCCAACAGGCAATCCCCCTCTCACAACTGCTCTGGGGGAGTACAGAAGAGCAAATCCTACAACAACTGCTTTTTATAAGCTCTTCTTTTTCCCAAGTACTCATCTAGCCCATCCAAATGCATGTGCTTAATCATGTCTACAGAGAACCACACATCCCCATCTATGGGACATAAGCATAAGAGAGTTTCTTTTCCCATAAACCAGCATACTCTCACAATCTAGATTTACTTAAAAAACACAGGTGAAATAAAGCTTTCTGTGCCATAGGAATCAGTAACTCACTAGTCAGTTAAGCATACTAATGTCATGCTGACTTGGGTTCCAGTAATTTCCAATGACAATGCAGCTGACTTCCTACAAGACGATTTTTCACTTCCCAAAAATGTTTAGATGCTCACTTTTTTTACATCCCATTGTGTCGCTCAACTAAACTAATTGTCTGGGTGAGAAAAGACCCCAGAATTGGATGAGAAAAGACTAGGAAAACTAGTGCTAAGATTCTTGTGTATAAATATCCGAACATGACCCTGTGGCTGCCAGTCAGGCTATAGAGCAGTAGCAGAGAAACAGAACACACATCTTAGGACTGAAATCTGTCAACAGAAATACTGGGGAGGACTACTTCGGATAAAAGAGTCCAACAAACAGGAATTATCTCCTTCTCTGTGACAATTCCTCTCACCATAGTTAATATAATCGTTTCTCGACTCTTAAAGCATATTTTTCAAATCTTTATTATAGCACTTAGTGTTGCATGATGCTTTACATTTACATGACTGTCTTCTCTATTAGACTATAAACTCCCCAAAGGAAGGATGTTTCCTTATTTCTGCCACATACTAGGTGTTTAGTTAACTTTTTTTTGGGGGGGGGGGGGGGAGGGAAGTAGTGTAGAATAATGGCCTATAAGCAAGAGTCATTCATGATTTTTAAAATAATTACTCAGCTTAAAGTGAATTGTGAGTTTTATTTTAATTTAGATAAATGTGCCTTTTAATTATGCTGCTTTTCTTTGCATTATCCATAACTATAAAACTGTACCTTTTTTCTTTGGTTTCTTCCATTTAGAAAATTTTCATTCCTTTTACAAAATAAATATAACCTTTAAATATATGTTTTTTAAAAGATGAACAGAAAAGAGATAGATCCAAGAACATGTGTTTATTTTATAACTCAGTGTTTTGTACTACCCATTTTATGGGAAATGGTTTATGGGAAAAGGAATATAAGTGGTACATGCGCACCCCCTAGAGGACAATCTATTCCTCAATACAAATTTCACAGAGAGAACTTCCATGGAAAGCTTAGAAAATGATTATTTTTCAGCAGTTCAAAATTCCCTCAGCATCCACCATACCTACTTGGAATATGAACTGTGTGTGAGGCATGTGTAATTACCATGGCTATTATTTATGTAGTTTTTAGGTTTTGAGCTCAAAGTCATTTCTAGTTAATAGTACAATAAATTGCCTAAAGTCTTGTCACATCGTGTTTATGTTGTATAAGTCTGAAGTTAATGTTGATCCCAGTAGAAGTCAGTGTTAGTCATGGTTATCAATTCTAATAAGTCAACTTTAAAATTCTCAAAATTCTTCTCCATACACAAAAATAAGTCACTTCCTAATGATGTACCATTTTTAAGCAGCATTTCCAAAAAATGTAGTCAAGTCAAAGTTCTCAACAATACAAATAGCTTTTATATATTTATTTGCTTATCAGCTGCAATAGAAAATTCTAGAGATAATTTAGTTTTTTAAATATACTCATTTTAAATAATAATTTATCCTACAAGTTCTTAGCTATATTCTCAAGGTACTGACTGAGCAATAAAATTTATAGTTATTATGTTTGAAAATGCTAGCTTCTGTTTAGGACCTGTTCTTTCTCTTGCCTTCAAAATGTATTCCTTGTAAATTTCTTTCAGTGAAAAGTTTTAGTTGCCTGAGCAATTTTTTTTCACGTAATATGCAGATATAAAATGCATTTGTTGAAGAAGAAAAAAACATACTAAGAAAGTACTTAGCTCACTTGCTTTGAAAATTAAAATACGTAGGTAAGTACGTAGCAAATTGGTTGGCCCTCTGTAAAATACTCAGTGACTGTTTTCCAATGTCTCTTCCTCTTCACCTAGGCCCAGCCCTGCCATCTTGTGGTTGGAAATGTTAAGTGTGATAGAAAGCCCTGCGCTACGTCACAGCCAGCTCTGTTTGGGCAAAAAAAAAAAAAAACAAAAAAAAAAAACCCACAAAAAAACAAACAAAAAAAAATAAAGGTTTCCTATTATGGATCATGCTTTTGGTATCTAAGAACTCTGCCTAGTGCTAGGTCACAGAGATAGTCTCCTATGTTCTTTTCCAGAAGTTTTATGTTTACATGTGAATCTATGATCCATTTTTTAAAAATAAGTTTTCATTGATTTTGAGAGAGAGGAAGGGAAACAGAGAGAAACAATAAAGACTCTCTGAAATCAACAAAGATATATTTAAAAAAAAAAAGACCGTTTGCTTTTCTCAGGCAATCTTTTTCGAGGTTTTCAGGTCAGATTCCCCCTGTTCCCATTGAGCCTATTTTAAACAATAGCAAATAGCATGGACTTTACAGGTAGGAAAAAAAGGGTTACTTATGTCTTTTTTTAAAAAAAAAGCATTTCCAGCTCTTAGCAAGAGTTTCTGGTTTATTGCAGGCGCTCAATAAATGCTCACAATTATTTCGTAAGAATTACTTTCTACCATGTAATAGGAGGAATGGTAGGAGTTGTGAACACCTCTGGGGGGGAAGCAAACTTTCTTATTCAGAATAACACAAAGGAGTGAAGTGAAGCGGTTGGTTTCTAATTTTTGCTGGTACTTGAAAGCGAAGCAAACGCCTGGGAACCTTCACTTACAATCAACTGAAGGGAGGGTCCATCAGGGGTGGGCAAACTTTTTGACTGGAGGGCCACAATGCGTTCTTAAACTGGACCGGAGGGCCCGAACAAAAGCATGGATGGAGTGTTTGTGTGAACTAATATAAATTCAAAGTAAACATCATTACATAAAAGGGTACGGTCTTATTTTTTTTTTTTTTTAGTTTTATTCATTTCAAACGGGCGGGGCCATAGTTTGCCCACGGCTGGTCCAGATGCTTGAGTAAACTACAAATCCCAGCATGCCTTGGGGGTGGGCCCAGTGCCTGGGCAGATCACGGCCTTGCGGTCATGTGACTCCAGCATGGCGGTGTTTGCAGATTTGGACCTGCGAGCGGGCTCGGACCTGAAGGCGCTGCGCGGGCTAGTGGAGAACGCCGCTCACCGTGAGTCGCCCTGGCTTCGCGGGCCGCAGTGCCTGCCCAGCCTCGCCGGCCCCCAGACTGTCCGGCCACGTTCTGGAAGGACTCGGCAAGGCCGGGCCTCCGGGTCTCTGGGATGTCCCTGGAAGCCGATGCCCACCGCCGTGTTGTTTGGATCCCTAACGCGGGAAATTCGAAGGCACCGGGAGCTGGAATGTAGCTCCCGCTTTCATGCAAATTGAGGAAACTGAGGCCATGAGAAGGTGGAGGTTTTTCATAGGTCCCCACAGCTGATGGAATGTAGACGCCAGGGCTTCCAAGCGTAATCGACACCAGTGCTCTTCATGTCATACCCGTCTGTCTTTCACGACTGGGTCGGAGGGGGGGGACAGGGGCTGCGAGGGTTGGAATAATATTTATAGAAAGGGTAGGTAGGAGAGGATATATTGGGGGTGGGGGGTAGCAGCATGACCAGAACGCTGGATTCATATTTGAATCCAAGGAAGCGAAAGCCCTGAGAGAGAAGAACCTGTTTTAATTATTGAAACTAATCATGACAGCTGTTTTCTTCCTTAGATGTGGGGAAAGAAGGGTTTACAAATGAAGAGGTTTCTGCAGGATTCCTCAGTTCTCAGCCCTGTGGGAGCTGGTCATGATACTTTTCAGAGGGTAATGCTGGATAAAGCCAGCCTTTGGCAAAGTGGGTTACTCCATTTCTTCTTGTCCTTTTGTCTTTTCATTGCGGCCAGTAATTAGCATTGTCTCCGAGAATCCTTTCCTCTCCAGTAAAAGGAAGCCGATGGACATGATGATCTGGGCCGTTTAACGCTACTATTTGGTGGTTTCTTTAAAATCAAATTTTCTGGGTGTTTGTATTACTTCTTCAATTAACCTTTTCCGGATGCTTTTTCCTTAGTAACTGAATCATGATACATAGAGAGCGGCCATGTCTTTCTATTCATTCTTTTATTTCTTGTGCTCAGCACAGTTACTCAGCCCTGGCAGATAGTGATTACTCACTTACTGCTTATGGAATAAGTTAATAAGCCGTACACTTTTTTAAAAATACAGAAAACGGTGACTTGTTTAGAAAATTGCCTCAGTTTCAAATATCCTTGAAGGAGATATGGTAAAGGGTCTATACATTGTTACCCAATGTGTATAATTAAAATTAAATGAAACATGACAGAAAGTCACCCCAATTTTAGTTAAAGATAAAGGAGTGCTGTTTGGTGAGTGGCAATTTTCAAAGAGTAAAGAAGACAGATCCCTGGTTCTTAGTTTATGATGTGATGTAAGAAAGCAATAATCTTCAAAAATAAGTTATATAAATAGAAGTTACACCAGAGACATTGGGAAAGTAATCCTAAGATGCCAGATGGGTCGTCTAGGAAAAGTTTGTGGAGAAATTGAATCTAGTTGACATTTCTGAAGGACAGTAGGGACATTGTTTATTGGCCATAAGGTTTCCCGAGGGGGCATAACAAGAAAACGTAGAGCAGACTTTGGAGTATGGTAAAGAAGAATGGTGCTGGGATGTGTTGATGGGGCTTGGTTGATTTGATTGAATGAAAGGTGAAGCACAAAGTACTGGAAGTTTCTTTTATCTTCTGGTTTTTCTGTATTCTCAACACTTAGCAAATGGCCTGTCATGTAATGGATACTCAGTATTTGCGTGAGGAAGGAAAGAAGGAAGTTGGACAAATTGATGAAAGGGGACCCACTATTTTGGCATTAATATGCATTATATTTTCATATCCTGTCATTACCCCCACCCCACCCCATTGGTGTTAAAATAACTTGAAAATATGATTTAGACATATTTTTGGTAGTCAAATGCCCAGAACAGTGCTCTGTGTTGAGGCTGATAGCGCAAGGCCCTGGCCTCAAAGAGTTCCCAGTCTTGATGGTGGAGAGCTCCAAAAGAGAAGTGGACAGTGGTGTGAGGGCATCATTACTCCATTTCCCCTCAGGAAAAGGGCCTCAAAAGGAAGTAATAAGGCTAAAAAGCAAATAAAATGAGTGAGAGTAAAGGTGGGGCTGAAAAAGTATAAAGTTGGTGGGATGAAATGAAAAAAGGAATAGGAAAGAGAATGATAGATGAAAGGAGACACACAAGTGTTTAGTTTCATGCTAATAATATGTCACAGAGGTCAAAGCCTTAACTGCCAGACACTGTTCTAAAGCACTCTATGTGTGTTATCTCGTTTAATCCTCATGACGTGTATCTTAAGTTCTTTTATTATCACCATTTTGACAGATGAAGAATCTGAAACTTGTAGTAAGTGGTAATGCTTAGATCTGAAAGCAGGCAGTCTGACACCAGAGCCCATACCCATACCACTCTGCAAACTTCCTCCTAGTCTTGACATCTAGAAGAGGGATGGGACTATGGGTAAAGGAAAGAGAGGTTGTTATATTTAAGAAGAATGTTCCATTTTTCTTTTCAGTTGGCTATTCAGTTGTTGCCATCAATCACGTTGTTGAATTTAAGGAAAAGAAACAGGTAAAATATAATTTCTGAAGTTAATAATAACCAGTTTTTATAATTATTTATATTTATATTGGTAATATGGAACCTACAGATAAGCATATTTTCTTGCAATTTTAAAAAATGCATTCTCTGTGCACTACTCTTATTTTATAATAGTTGAGTTGATGCATATTTGTGCAAATGATAGTTTTTTTGTGACATAATAGACATGCCCTGAGGAGTCTTTTTTTTTTTTTAAATATATTTTTATTGATTTTTTTAGAGAGGAAGGCTACAGAGAGGAAAGGAGAGAGATAGAGATAGTCAGAAACATCGATGAGAGAGAAACATCGACCAGCTGCCTCCTGCACATCTCCCACTGGGGATGTGCCCGCAACCCAGGCACACGCCCCCGACCGGAATCGAACCCGGGACCCCTCAGTCCGCAGGCCGACGCTCTATCCACTGAGCCAAACCGGCTTCGGCACCCTGAGGAGTCTTAAAGTTGATTTGATGTTAAGTCACTCAATAGTCATTTTTTTTTTTTAAAAAAGTGCATTGTTATTGACTGACTATAATCACAATATTTGATTTTTTAACTCTTTAACATAAACATACTAGTAAATGTGTATATTTCTCTTTAGGCCAACAACTGTACCTTACAGATTATTTCAGTCTAAAAACTACTTTTCATCCTTCCCATCCATTGATGTTTACAGTTGCTTCTCTGCTCTTCAGCTTTCTTTAATTTTTTTTTTAAGAAAAAAGCTAATTTAATGTTTCTGAATACCAGAAATCAGCTTTCTTAC
Source organism: Myotis davidii (assembly GCF_000327345.1). Classification (NCBI taxonomy): domain Eukaryota; kingdom Metazoa; phylum Chordata; class Mammalia; order Chiroptera; family Vespertilionidae; genus Myotis; species Myotis davidii. The sequence goes on along the minus strand of NW_006284839.1, from coordinate 2,645,474 downwards.
TTCTTTTTTTAAATTATCTTTCCTGCAAACCCCTAGTAAGTTTTCCATTATGCTTTGTCCCATTAACATGTATAATCTAGAGTAACTGTTTATTATTTGTTGTAGGAAATTGAAAAACCAGTCGCTGTTTCAGAACTCTTTACAACTTTGCCAATTGTACAGGTAGGTGTTCTGTTGTTTAAGAAGCATAATACCTATTCTTTCGATGCAGACACGCCCAGTGATATGTAAGGTTCTCTACCCTGCGATGCCCCTTCCTCTACTTACCAGCCTTACCTTTCCATCAGGACCCAGCTCTTCTGTGAAACACTCCCTTACTATCAATTCCATACTTCTCGGTGATCTTCTTTCCTGAAGTCCTACAACCTTTAAGTCATCTCATTATGTAGCTTAACATACATCTTTTTTCTCTAGCTGTAATATAAATTCCTTGAGCATGAAGGCTGGGTTTTACTGCCCTATTGCTGGTATCTTTTTAATGAATGCCTCCACTGGCAAAGAGGAAAATCAGTCATTTATAGTCTCTGCTTTTCTGATGGTATGTTTTTGATTATAGGGAAAATCAAGACCAATAAAAATTTTAACTAGACTGACAATTATTGTTTCGGATCCATCTCACTGCAATGTTTTGGTAAGTTAATTACCTTTCTTCTCTCATTTTGGCCTTGTAAGTTGATTGATTAATGTTGAAAGTGTTGCTTTTCAACTTCACCCGTTCTTACACCCCCTCTCTTGTGCATGACACCTGCCTGCTGTCCCCATCCTCAGAATTCACATAATATAACAGAATCTCTTCTACTCATGGCACATGTACAGGATACCACAATCTATGAGTCCTTGGGCAATTGTTAGTCATTGAGCTCACATGAACCAGACATACGGTGGTGCTAGGGATATTGCTGTGAATAATACAGACACAATCCTTTTAAATCCGTGAGAAATAGCTAAAAAGGTGGAGGTAGTAAATAAAGAATGCCCTGGAGGACAGTTTGAGGAAGTTGATGTTCAAACTGGGGCCAGAAAAATCAGTAAGTGTTACATAGATGTTGAGTGGGGGAGAGAGTGTTCTCAGAGACAGGAGGGATTATGCAAAGGCCCTGAAGCCAAGGAAAGCATGGTGTGCTCTGGGAACTGGAACACCGTCGCTAGGATTGAGCCTGCTAAGCTGGCTAACCTGAGATGTAGTTAGGGAGGTTGGTCTGGGTGAGCAGATCTTAACCAAGGGAGGTTTGCATTATAGAGAATGGATAAGAGGGGGTGAAGGGGATTTGAGAAGCATCCAGGTGGGCGGATTGACGGGATTTGGTGGTTAATTGGATTTAGGATGATGATGACTTAGTGTGACCTGAGCAGCCAATTAGGTAGCTGGTGGTACCATTTGCTGAGACGGGACATACAAAGAAAAGCAGGTTTGAGGGCATGGCATTTGAGACATGGTGGGTTGTTGTAAAAGTTCCAGTGGAGCCTATCAAATGGCAGTTGGAAAGGCATGGCCCTTAGAAGAGTGATCCTAATAATAGATAATGACTTGAAAGCGGTCACCCTGTAGAGAATAATTTAATTCATGGGAGTGGATGAGACTCCCCGGTCCAAGTGTGAGGTGGGAAGATAAGGTCTAGGACAGTCCTGAGGAATTTCAGCTTTTAATGGGAGGAAGATAAGCTAGGATAAGCTGTTTTTAACTGATATACTTCTCTCGTTCTGTCCTTGGTTTCTCGGGTATTTTCCTGCACATCTAGCAGTTTAATTAATTTTTATTTAACAGTATTCTCATTGTGAACCTAAATGCCTCACACTGAGTCAAGTGTATTTCTTGTCTCCCAACAAAATTGTGAATTCCCTGAAGGGCAGACATATGCCTTAAATAATTCTGTACCCCTAGTGTCCACACAACAGGCTCTAGTCAGCGTCTGACAAAGTCCTCCACTAGTTTGTGAAAGCAAGGGCTATCTAATTTGATTTTTATATTGCAAACACAATGTTTGATACAAGTGTAACAGTGTAGGAAGGAAGGTAGAAGGTTGGTGGGATGGATGTTGGTATCTAAATTCTCACGTGCTTAGAAAGTCTTCTCTGCCAACATACAAAGCAAAGCAAAACTGTCAGGGACATGTTAGGTGTGCAGCCAAACCACGGGCAGAATCCCATGGGTATTGTTTTTGTTACTGTATGACAACATTCTTTTTATTACTAGAGAGCAACTTCTTCGAGGGTCCGGCTGTATGATATTGTTGCAGTTTTCCCAAAGACAGAAAAACTTTTTCATGTAAGTAACAGATTAAGTAAAAGAAAATAGTGTTTATTATTTTTTTAAAAGAAGCCTTGATTATTATGCCTTTGTAGATGATCTGTTTCGCCCTATCTGGAAACTTTGGATTTTTCCTTTACGGTTCTGGAATTTCACAGGCTGTCTTTAGGTGGCATGTGTTTTGTTCTGTTCATCCTGCTAGACATTTGATGGGCTCAGATTTGAACAGCCCATCAAGTTTTCTCCTGTTTCTTTATCTCTGCTTCATTCATTAGAAACTTTTATTAGTAAATGTTAGTCTCACTCTTTGTAGTTCTAAAAATCACTTCAATTTCTGCCCTTCTTACTAGTTGCTGCTGCCTGTTAGGGGAAAAAAGGCATAAGGCTCTACTGTGGCGTGAAAGTTCCCACTTGTCTGATCTTTCTCCTTTGCATGCTGGGAGGTGTGGCCCATATGCCAGCAGGATCACGTCAGGCATCGGTCTTCTAGAAATTCTCCACAGTCAGCCATCTGCTGATCCTGTCCCCGTCCTGATCTGAGAGCCTTTGTGAATGCAATTCCTTCTGTACTTTTAAAATTGCTATATCTGTGATTGTTTTCAGGAGGGAAAGTTATATAACAAGGTATGGTCATTTTTATCAATTTAAGGCTGAACATTCTGGACATTTTAAATGATTACAGAAAAGGGAAAAAAAATCACCTGAAATAAAGTTTTTCAGTAATATGTTTTACATTGTAAAAAGAGCTATAGATACTTTTAGAAAGTTCTGAATGTTGTCTTCAGGTTCCAAAAAGTATCCATCTGCAAAATGTATATCCACCAAAGGTATATTGCAGGGGGGGAAAACGTACTGGTTTTGATGTTTTAATTTTACAGCATAGTTGATTTCTAAGCAAAGTCTATTCTAAAATTATAGGAAGATTTTGCCTAAGTTTATCCAGTAGATGGAGCTGTTGACAAAGAAGACTTATCTGTGGTAAATTTAGTTTTCCAGGCTTACTATCAATTCTTTTTTTTAAATCAATTCTTAAATGTGTATATTATTGTAGAGGAACAGCACAACTTATCTGTGAATAACTTTGTTTTTGATGACTCCTTTCATAAAATGTTCAATTATAATAGTTTTCAATTTTGTTTCAGAAAAAGAGGTCAGTAAAGGGGAGTGGTACATATTCATCAGAGACCCCTGTGGAACTTTTTAAAATCAGGGTGCTCAGCCCCCACCACTGTAGATTCTGATCCAGTAGGTTTGGGATTGAGTTTGGTATCTGTTTGTTTCAAGTTCCACAGGAGATTCTGATTAATTGATGGAACCATGGTAGGTATAAGGATTGTGGGCAGTTCCCAAATTTGTTAAATAGTAACTTAGCTTTGTTATTAATTAACAGTTCAGTTATGTTGTACACTAAAAGCTGGTAATATACCCAATTTGTACTACTTTTTTTTCAAAATTGATTTAGAAATGTAAGCATATAACTTATATTTCCATAGCCATTTACTGGTGATTAGAGAAACAGAACCCTTAAAACATGACAGTATGGCTGGAAGACATACATTTATATTACCTTTGAAAGACTTTTATATATTTTTTTTACTTTTAATACAACACTCCTGAGGGATAATTGGGACACATATTTGTTACTCTCCCCATTTTATAGGAGAGAAAACTGAGGCTCGGACTAAGTGATTTGCTCTAAATCTCAGGTAGTATGTAGTAGAGCTAAGGCTTTAGGTTTTAGAATACATTATAATTCCATACAGCAATTTTATCTTAGTTGTTTATCATATTACTTATTTTTCTCAAACATATATCAAAAGCATGATATATGTTTGATGATGGTGAGTGAAACAAGTATTCTAGAAGAGGGAGGAAAGCTACAAATAATTTACACAGTATTTGTTTGAGTTTGATTATACAGATATGCTAAAAATGTTACATAAAAACCGTTTTTAAAATTGGAACAACTTCCTCTGATGTGTCTAAATCTACCCATTCTCTAAGACTCAATTCAAGTTGGGGCTCTCCTTGTTTTTTATAGACAATCAATTTTAAAAAGCTTTTAAAAGTCTTTCATGGTCTGGAATCAGGACAGATGCAAGCAGTTGTTGTTTAAGAGGTTGTATCCTGTAATTGATTCCATTTGTTTGGTTTGAAAGTTGATTAATTCAAAAGGTGTAGATATAATCTAAAACTAAGGTCTCTAAGATAATCATAACACACATATGTTAGCAATTAGTAGTATAAAATCTAACCACCTTAATAGCATTGGGCATTCCCAGGGCTTTGGGGGTGGGGGAGGGAATGTAGCAGAGAGTTTCAGAGAAGCTTCAGGAGCTTCTGAGTTCCTTATTCCCACTTAAAGTTACTAGATTTAAAGGTTTAGGTTGAGGTGAATTCAGGTTATTTAGTCTGGTTGTCTACAAACTATTTAGATTGTGCACCCTATCAATTCTAATAAGCATTGAGGCTGCATCCCCAATATATGTATGTTTCTTTTTAAAAAAAAAAAAAATTTATTGATTTTTTTACAGAGAGGAAGGGAGAGGGATAGAGAGTTAGAAACATCGTTGAGAGAGAAACATCGATCAGCTGCCTCCTGCACACTCCCTACTGGGGATGTGCCCGCAACCAAGGTACATGCCCTTGACCGGAATCGAACCTGAGACCCTTCAGTTTGCAGGCCAACGCTCTATCCACTGAGCCAAACCGGTTTATTTTCTTATAAATTATTTGCATACTTCATTATAACAGTGTGCTGTAAAAGGTAACATACACACAAAACAAGTTTTAAGAGAGGGAATTAAAAAATAGATGGAAATAAAAGTTCTATTTGCTTCCTGCTTCCAAAATCCATGCCTATTTCCCTTTAAAAACTACTGTTGTAGAGTATGCTACCAGTACCTCAGGCTCTTGAGATGGGTTATTTTTCAGGACAGTCCTTATGGCTCCCCCAGCTTCAAAATTGCTGCAGATATTTGTTAAAATGAGGATGCTTTGGCCCTACTTCTGAATTTATCACTGGGAGTGCGGCCTGGTGATCTTTTTAAAAAAATATATTTTTTTATTGATTTAGAGGAGAAAGGGAGATGAATAGAAACATCAATGATGGGAATCATTGGTTGGCTGCCTCCTGCACGCCCCCTACTGGGGATCAAGCCGCAACCCAGACATGTGCCCTGACTGGGAATCCAACTGTGACCTCCTGGTTCATAGGTTGACACTCATATGGGAGACTCAAATCCATTCTTTAGAAAAGTGCAGCAGTGTTGGGCACTTTTCAATGCAGGAGGCACCTCAAACTTAAAATGTCTCAAACTGAATTCTTTTGCTACTTAGCTTTCTATTAATCCAAATGTTCTCTTGATACATTTAGATAACCATAAAATAAAAGCATTGTTCACATTAAAGTACTTTCTAAATCATTAAAGAAGATTAAATCATGTACAAATAATATTTATGGTTAAAAATCTTATTATAGTGGTTTTGGCAGGTTGTATATGAATTCATATCAGTTCTTTTTCTTTGGCCAAGGTCTCCTATGAGGACTTAAGAATATTCTTGAAAATGCACATACATATGCAAAATTTTTTATTTTATAAAACAAGGAGAACAGAAGGATAGGGATTCATAGTTCTCCCCAAGTCCCTTTTATGGATGTCAGGGTAGTACATCTTGGACTAATAGAATGCTAAATAGCAAAAGAATTCAATTTGAGACATTTTAAGGGTGAGGTGTCAAAGGGAACCAGGTAGAACTGGCCTTTTACTGAAAGTTTATTAAAATGCATGCACTTAAACCAACCCGGGATAGTTTTTAATTAGCCAGTTATATAGAAGAAGAAGAAAATGACCAATACATAAGTAATAAGTAGGCTAATTTAGCTTTGGTCTGGGGAAGAATATTCAGCAGACTTAAAAATAAATGAATCAGCTTTTTTTAGTGAAAAATAATTTCTGTTCATGATAATAACTTCAAACAGTACAAATAGATAAGCATTGGAAAATACACTTTTCTCCCACCTAAAATTTCCTCTCCCTTTTCTCCTGAGCAAGCACTGCTAACAGTTCTGTGTCTTCTCAGAAATATTATTTACCTAATCCTTCCTTCATTCCTCTCTCTTCCCTCCTTCCTTCCTTCTTATGTAACACCATGCTTTTTTTTCACCTAACTATATCTTGGAGATGGTCCCTGATGACAATTAGAGATATACCTCTTCCTTTTTAGGAGTCAGCATATTCCATTATAAAAAGGGACTATATATAATTTATTGAAATGAAATTGATACATGATCAATTGCATCTAGTCTTTTGTGATTGGTGTTTGCAGTAACTATCATTGTACTAATATCCCTGAGCATTTGTAGAGTACATTGCTATAGAATATATTTCTAGAGCCTATAGGATACATTCCTGTAGGTGAAGTTGATGGTGTATGTACTTACTAGTAAAATTTTGATACCTATTGCTAAAGTACTTTTTTTAATTTTTATTTTATTTTATTTTATTTTTAAATATATTTTATTGATTTTTTACAGAGAGGAAGGGAGAGAGATAGAGAGTTAGAAACATCGATGAGAGAGAAACATCGATCAGCTGCCTCCTGCACATCTCCTACTGGGGATGTGCCCGCAACCCAGGTACATGCCCTTGACCGGAATCGAACCTGGGACCTTTCAGTCTGCAGGCCGACACTCTATCCACTGAGCCAAACTGGTTTCGGCTGCTAAAGTACTTTTTAAGACTCTGTACTGAAGTAAGGATCCTGTGAGTATGTTTATTCATTCTTGTGTTAGCAGTATATTCCTGAACATTTTTATCTTTGCCATTGTGATAGTTACTACTTAAAAATGGTGGACAGCAGCTGAACTTGTATTATCTACTATTCAGAACTTTTCTTCATCCATTCTTATTAAATTTTCAATGACTCTTTTATTAGTTGGGCAGCTGTAGCACTTGGGATGGGGCAGATTCTTAATGAGCCAAGTGTTTTTGCCAAAACAGCACCACTTCCCAGGCTTACTGAGTTATTCGGACTGTCCTAAAGCCAGGGAGTCTGGGTGGGGGTAGGAGTGACCCCCTCTTTACTCCTCTTCCTTACTCCGTCCTTTCCCTTGGTCTCTACCCCTGATATTGGTTTGTTAGCATAGCCACCTGGCAGTGTGAATTTGTTCATGGATTCTGTATATACCAAAACTGTGAGTGTGTCTTATGTTTAATACAGTTCAAAACAGCCAGTTCTTTTTATCACTGTAAATCAAATAATGGAAAATCAGAGCCAGATATTCATCTTCTAGCAGTGTCTTTTGGCTTGTACTCTTAAACTAGTAACCTTTCCTCAAATCTATTTTCCTTCTGTCCTGATTTTCTTATCTGTTTATTTCATCTTGCATGCAGCTTTTGTAAGCAGTTTCAAATCTCTTTTGAAGTATTGATCAACAAATGATAGCAAAAATTAGAAGAAAGGAAAGGGAAATTAAATCTGAAAAATGCATTCAGTATCATTTGATTTGTAACAGCTCTGTGTTGACCGTTTATGAAGATTGTTTTCATTAGTATTTGAACAAAATGCCATTGGTAGTGTCATGTTTGTGTTTTTTCAGCCGTTCAATAGACAAGTAGGAACCACAGGCCTGAAACAATTCCTAGCACAAAAATAAATGATTTACGGGAAAAGTGGAGCATTTGGCCTTTTTTTTTTTTTTGGATTTCAGTTAGTTTTCCCTTTCTAGAACAATCTATACTTCCACTAATGGAACCTCTCTTAGCAGCCCATCCTTATGTAGCAGATCATGAGTCAGAGGGTCTCTAGGCCCTGTCTGTTTAAGGTCTGTGGACATATCACACTGCTTCAGCCAGATTACAGTTAAACCGTTCAAGCCAAACTTGCAGGAATGGCTGACCATTGCCTTTGTATTTCAACGCAGAGCCATCATAACACCTTTAGAGTGAGCAATGTCTATTTATATTTCTTTATATCAGAATTGACTTCATTCCTATTCTTAACGTGCCAGTTTTTCTTTTGCCTTTCTCTTTGGTCTCCTTCGCTCTCTTAGCTAAAAGTTTGGCATATTTTGCAGCCTCTTTCTTCTTCTTCTTCTTCTTCTTCTTCTTCTTCTTCTTCTTCTTCTTATTATTATTATTTTATTTTTAGTACATTGTTTCTTCAGAGCAATACACTGATGTTTGTGTAGCAATACGCTGAATCTCGGGTGCTTTGGTCCAAGGTTTCTTACCTTCTTTATGTAGGGGCTTTCTCACACATTTATGCAGACATCATCATCTTTTGAGAAATTTTGTAGTTTGTGGATTCTGCTGTTCTTTTGGTCCCCAGATGACAAGGCACGGTATCAGTGAGACCAGCAATATCTTTTTTTACAGTGACCTAGTTGAGAACACTGAGATTGGCATCCACAGTGCAACCCCGAACAGGTTCGTGCTTTCTCTCTGCAATCCTCCTTCGTGTGTAACAGGACTGCCTTACTCAGTAGCAGGTGGATACGGCAATGGGTCAAGACTCCCTGCTTCATGAGGAAACCTTGTTTGTTGCTCTCACCACTGATTCAAACCACAGACCCCTTCTTTCATTTTTCACCCAGAGCATCAGCAAAAACTTCTATGGCCATGCGCTTCTCACAAAAGGTAGACGTTTGCATTCCTCGTCCATTTCAGTGAGTCCCTGGCAGCCAGTGGCTGGGAAAGAGGTGTTCACCTTCATCCTGAAGCAGCTGCCCACCTCCAAGGAGCCACAAAAAAGAGCTTACCTGCTTTTTCTTCTTGACAGGTTGCTTGTACACATCTAGATGTGGATTTAGTCTGCATAACTGTTACAGAGAAACTACCATTTTACTTCAAAAGACCCCCTATTAATGTGGTAAGTGTTATCCTTTCCTTTCTATACTTGAATCTGTAGAAACTTAGATTAACAAACTGGACAAGGAGCAGAAGAAACCAGTGCTCTTAGATGAAGAAAAACAAATTCTAGGTGATAAATAAGCATTTTGTTGTTGTTGTTCATCCTCACCAAAGATATTTTACCATTGATTTGTAGAGAGAGTGGAAGGGAGCGGGGAGACAGAGAGAAACATTGATGTGAGAGAGACACATCAATTGGTTGCTTCCCACACGTGCACCCAACCAGGGCTAGGTATCGAGCCTGCAACCAAGGTTCCTGCTATTGACCAGAATCGAACCTGGGACCCTTTAGTCCACGGGCCAGTGCCTCTATCCACTGAGCCAAATCAGCTAGGGCTAAGTAAGCATTTTTTTAAAAATATATATATATTTTTATTGATTTCAGAGAGGAAGGGAGAAGGAGAGAGAGATAGAAACATCAATGATGAGAGAGAATCATTGATTGGCTGCCTCCTACATGCCCCCTACTGGGGATCGAGCCTGTAACCCCGGCATGTGCCCTTGACCAGAATCAAACCTGGGACCCTTTAGTCCACAGGCTGATGCTCTATCTACTGAGCCAAACGCCAAAACAGCTAGGGAGTGGCTTAAAAAATAGTTTTTTATTTTTTAATTGCAGTTGACATACATTACTGTATTAGTTTCAGGTGTACATCCCAGTGAGACATTATATAACTTACTAAGTAATCATCCCACTATATCTTGTGCCCATATGACACCATGCCTAGTTGTTAGAATGTAATTGACTGTATGCCCTATGCTCTACTTTGCATCCCCATGACTATTCTGTTGGCTCGCGAGCCGCAGTTTGCCGACCACTGGGCTAGGGCTAAATAAGCGTTTTTAAGAGGTCATTTTTATTTTTGTAAACTGACTAAATGAGAAAAGAAAGCTTAAAATAAAATAAAAATTTCAGTAAATTATGGAGATGTTTTTGAAAGGCTTTACAAATCAAAATCTATGAAGGATATTTCTTGGAAGGAACACTAACAGTGTTGGGCACTTACTGCCTGAATATTGAACACTAAGGGGACAGAAGTCAAGAAAGAAGGGGAAGGGAAATAATGTTGGGGATCCCTGAGGCACCAGTGAGCTGGGGGAGGGCATACATGGAAAGCATAGCAAGCATGGTCCATGCGCAATGAAAAGATGCACTGAAGCATGCTGGTTTACACAAAAGCCGGGTTATCTTTGTAATTATCTAAGAGGGGAGCCATGCATTCCGGGGACTTTTTGTTCCTCCCTCTGCTATAGAATTTTTCTCAGTACCTTTCTACATAGTTCTCGTTTTCCCTACCCTTCCTCTTCCATCTGTCATGCCGTCTTGTGAGTCTTATTCCGTCATAAAGGTGATATTTCACATCACTAACAGCTGTTAACTGATTTCATCAGCAGCCAGATCCTAGGAAGGGGGAGGATGCTATTTTGGAAGAGTGGCTTCCAAAGCTTAGTCTAGTATTCTCAGAAAGTATTATGGAAGGAAAAAGAGAGTTTAATAAACAATCCAGGTTATATACCTAATCCTGTCAGAATTGGAAAATTAAAAATTTAATCTATTTTTTCAAGGTAGATAACTGTCCTGTTCTTTTGTCTGTAGAATCACAGCCTCCTCAAGTTGTTTTCCTGTCTCTGCTGCTAAGGAATTGGCTTGATTCCAGGAATAGGGGGAGACAATGAGGAGAAAATTGATCTATGTGGTGCAGAAAAATTGAATTCAGTGTGTAAAAATTTTAGTTGGCTTATGTTCTGCCCCTTAAAATGTGCTACTAAAACTACTTGAAAAGTACCAAACATTTTAAAGTCATATATTTAAAGGGAATACTATAAAACAGCTCTTTTCTGATAAATATTGAGAGGAGTACTGAACATGTAACAATATTGCTTAAGCTCAAATCATCATTTCCCCACATTCTTGCCAGTGCTTATAAATAAATAAGCAAATGCTAAAACAAAACAAAACACCTGAATCGTCACAGTTTAAGAGTTGAAGGTCTGTGTTAACAGCCCACTGAGCAGACGTGGTGAAATAAAGACTGGCAAGGAGAAGCCATGGAGCTCTTCAGTCACAGTGTCCGGACAGTTCTGTTGATTCCCTGTCACGTGAGCCCCTGCCATGCCCCGCTACCTGTGGTAACAGGCATAGCCTACTCCAGTACCCAGGCCTACCACAGTCTTGTTGGCCTCACATGTGGCTCCTCTCCAGAAGTTGCCATCTCTGGCTCTAGAAGCCTGCCAAAACTTCACACCGCCAATCCCGCTGCTGTATAAAAGGCACCCCCTGGCGTTAGCCAGTGCAGCGGCTCTGTAAATTGCTATTAAACTTAAAGCCCTTTACCTTTCTCTTCTTCACCTTAATGAGCTAGGAAGGCTGTTTTCTAGATGGCTTTGCCTGAGTCAGCCCACATCCAGCACTGCTGTGTCCTTGTTGGGAGAAGGTAGTACCGTGATGCTGAGGCCAAATCTGTAGACTGGACAGCAGTGCACACAGTTCCTTACGTCCCACAACAGGGTGAGCTTCCCAGTGGCTGCTTGGTGAGGGCTCTCAAACCAAAGTGCCCTTTGTTCAACCCAGACTGAGCTTCCAGAGAGCACCAGCTGTGCCATGGGCATCCTTTTTAAATTATCCCAATACTTTGCCTGTAGTGGGTCCTCCCTGAAACTTCCCAGTTGGATGAATATGTGTCTAGCCTAGCATATCAAAGTGCAGCTTGGGGAACCTCGCCAAATCCTGCTTGTCCGAGTCATTAGCCAGTAGTCAGTGTTGGCAGGTGAGGGAAGTGGGGCACGGGTGGCATGAGGAAGCAGCAGCAATAGGACATCCCACCCCCCCAGTTCATCTGTAAGTTTAGGAAGGCTGCTGTTGTTTGATGATATTTTTGGCTTAATTCCCACAATTTTCAATTTAAGAATTCTGAAAAGTGAAAATTGGACAAGTGAGAGGGATATGCAGTATTTAACACAGTGTCTGCTTTTTAAAAAATCTGGTGTGAACATTTTACATATGTTGTTTAATAAAAACTGGATGATGGATTGGAGAGAAGGACTGCACGAGATTATTTTCAGTCTACCTAATATAGAAGTAGGCTGCAGTGTGAACTAGTCAGGAAGAAGAGTCCCCATTAATTTATTCACCCCAAAAAAAAAAATTTATTCACCCAGTTCCCATTTACGAGAGAGGAAGCTGGAAACATATGGTAAGAGATGTCCAGCTGCTTGTTCAGGGTACATAATAGTTGGATAGCTGTGTATGTATTATTTGTATCTGATAATATCTAATCTGGATATGGAGCTGTATGTGTAGGGGAGTATGTTCACCATGAAAGCACAGAACATGGAGTGAATGTGGTTAACAATTCAGCCTTAAGTCTTAGCCCTTGCCTGCTCCTTTGGCCTTAAGGATGAACTTGTCTTTGGCCATGAAAAGGGGATAGGTTGGCTTTACAAGGATCCCTTCATTAGGCACATGAGGAAACAGCATAGATCTTCATTTGGATTGGGTTTGTGCTCTTTTCTTTTATGGTGGTGAAAAGTGGGAGATTAAAACAGGGAATTCGTTAGTCTTTTACCTAGAGGCTAGAAGCCCTGTGAGAATTGTCAGCCTAGAAGTTTGGGATTATGAAGTTTGGGCTCTTCACTTGTATAATTCATAGCTCTTGTCCCTTTTGTAATCTTCACAAGCTTGGGGCACCATAATTTCAATGATGTAATTCCTTCTAAAGACTCCTACAAACCTCTTCTGGAGTCTAGAGCAGCGGTCACCAACCTTTCGGACCTCACGGACCACCAGTGGTCTGCAGACCACCAGTTGGTGACCAGTGGTCTAGAGTATGGGAGTCACATACATTTATTATGTGGTAATTGGGTTTCTAAAAAATTGAATTTAGCTCCTCGGATACTCAAATGTTTTCTAATTGTTTAGCATTTATAGTTTAAGCACTTTTGCACCTACTCTAGCCCAGCAGCTTTAGGGTCAGGGCTGGATTACTCCACTATAATGGAATTGAAATTGAAACTCAGGTAGTGTGTGACTCACACAGATAGACTCCTCTCACAAAGGCTTGTGTTGGCAATTGTACTCAAGCTTTTATTCTACCTGCTGTCATTTCGCACCACTGGGAAATGCTATGGAAAATTATAGCAGAGCTCTTTAAGCACACAATAATTTCATATT
>NW_006284839.1:2626023-2631940 GCF_000327345.1 Myotis davidii | reverse complement strand
AAAGGCTAGTGTTGGCAATTGTACTCAAGCTTTTATTCTACCTGCTGTCATTTCGCACCACTGGGTTGTGTGCGGCGTTAATTTCCCGGTGTTTATCTCTGCCGCCATCTTAGTTTCTCTTAAAACATAATCTTTATGAATTCGAGTTTCAAGAATGTTTCTTAAGCAGCACATACCTTTACTTTCCCTTTGATGTTTTTTCAGTGTTATTGCCATTCAACAATGACTTCAAGTATATTGAGTTATTTTCGGTGTTTGTATGTGTTATGCTCTCTTTCTGATAGTTTTCCCTCAGCACTTCCTTTAACCCTAATCCATTTCTACCTTCATGGTCCAATTAGTCCCCACTGAGAGACGTCCTGTAAATAGTGTCTGAAGCAGTGAGGTTGGTTGTTCCAGGAATCATGCCATATATACTTGATTGGGTGTGAGTGCTCTATAAACTTTATTTTTTTATCACACATATATTGGGAACTGAAATGTGTTAAGTACTTCATTGATCTAATGCTTGGGCCAGTGCCAACATCAAAATTTTGTATAGCAAAAAAAACCACACAAAACCCTACAGAAATAAAGTTAAAAGACTAATGATAGCCCTCGCCATTTTTTCTCAGTGGTTAGCGCATTGCCTCCTGCATGCGCCCCCACCAGGGCCAGGGATCGAGCCTGCAACTTAACCTGAGACCCTTTATTCTGTAGACTGATGCTCTAGCCACTAAGCAAACTGGCTAGGGCACAAATTACTTGTCTTAAAGAGTGATACACCAAGGGTGTCATCTTTTGAATTCAATAAATAACTGATTTTTATGAAATTAACAGGGAATTCAGATATTATCCCAGTAATCAACTCCCTATTTTCTTTCTCTCTTCATTCGGTTAAGCTTAGTTCTTGGAATTTTACCATCAATATTTTTTTTTGGTCTTTTTTTCACCGTCAGTATCTCTTGATTCAAGTATCCCACATCTGCCTTTGGTTTGCAATGTCATTACCACGTTATTTCTCATTAGTAAAGAAATCTCCCTGTTTTAGAACCTTTGGTCAGAGAAGTGAACAAAAGCCAATCACACAGGCACTGTCGTTCTTTATGAAAGGCTGTTACGAACAACCATTTGATGAGCTTAAGGCAATTTTCATTAAAATGGTCTTAGAAGCAAGAGCCCTGGTAATGAGTCTATATACTTTATCTAAAAATTTAAAGTGTTATGAAAGGAATGTTCACAACCTCCAGTAGCACATTATCTTTAATTTCTCTGTCTCAGTTTTGTTAGCAATTTTAAGGTAAACAACTGATATACTTAAGATCACAATCAGAACTTTTTCCTTAAAAAATAATTAAGCTGATAACTATATTCCTTTTTCTCTCCTCCTGCCCCTCCAAAAAAAAAAGAAGTTTAATTTTGATCTGGTCCCCATGGTGTGGTGGGGGGAAAATTTCAGTCACAATTAAGAATACTTAGGCACTTGGTCATCTAGTTCGATGTGTCATTCTATGTGTCATCCACATCCTTCGTTTCCCCTCTTCTCCAGCCCACTGTCTTGTGTTTTAGATCAGCAACTAGAAGATGAGAAGAGAGAAAAAAAAAATGGCATCCTCTGGCTAACTAGTACTTTTGTCAAGAGAAATAGCTAGGGGAATAATTGAGAATATGGCTAAAGGAGGTGTCTTTGGTTTTCTGAATTTCAATTTGCCAAGTTCATGGGTTCTTTTTTATGATGGATAATCAGCATTATCACATTGCCTCTTTTTCATAAGCTACGGTTTATTTTCTTAGAATGTAAATATATTAAACACTTGTATAACACATTTCATTCCTAGAAACAACACAAGCCAAAGAATTAGAGGTGGGGAAAAGTTGCCAGAAAAAGGGGAGAGGGGAAGGTTACAGTGTGGAAAATAGCATGTAAAATCTAACTAATATCAAATATGTAGGAAAATTCAAAATAAAATCTGGAGCCTCAAGACAGCAAGAAGATTAAGGAAAGGGCAGACTGTGGGGTGTAAAAAAAAAGGAAATCTGTGTTTAGGAAGGATCAGAAGGAGCCTACCAGGTACAGCTGAATTAAATCAAGGTGGCTGCCAGTTCTGGGGGAAGACAGGTTTTTCCATTCCCTGTACACGCTCAGGAGTGGACTCTAGCAGTTATATCTGGACCAGTCCCAGCTCGTCCTCTGGGTAATAGAAGTTCATTTGCCAGACAGAGACTTGGGCCATACTAGATGGTCTGGGCCTGTTTTCCTTCCTTGGTTCATTCAAAAGACCACTGTAACTTAGTGGCTGCCATTGCAAGTCTGATTATTGCTTTCATGCTGAAGACCTTAGATACTTCCCATTACTCTTAGATTATCTTGTCACCAGGTCTAAAGACCTCCACCGTTGGCCTTTCCATCTCTTTAGCCTTCACCTTTCACCATAAGGCTCCCCCTTAATTCTCTCTTCCCGGCCTATGACCTTTGTGTGCTACCATGCTCTCCAACCCAGAGCCTTTCCACACACTCCTCCCTCTGCAAATGCTCCTTCCTCTACTGTTTAACTACTTAATTCCTTCCTCACCCAATCCCAGACTCTTGGTAGCACTTATCACGGTTAAAATTTTGTATTTGTGTGTGATTATTTGATCACACTAAAGTGTAAGCTCCTAGAGAGAGGAACCATGTCATCTTTTTCTCAACAGTCTTTTGCGTAGTTGGCTTAAAACATGTCCATTGTGAATGGGTGAAGAAGAAAACTGAATATTGTAGTGGTGAATTTCAGTCTCATCTCCGCCACTTCCAGGCTGTGTTCTTACCTATAGATGTCTCTACCTCTTCACAGTGCCTTAAATAAGAACGAAGTTTCTTCTCTTCTCATGTAAAAGGCCAAGCGCCTGGTGAGCTAGGCAAGATCATCAAGGGGCCCAGCCCTCTATCTTTTTTTGCTGGACATCCATGAATACAGTTTAAAATTAGGGACTCACTAAAGAAAAGGGGGAGAACAGATATCAGGGGCAATTAGCAATCTCTGCCATAATGCCTTATAGTGGTTATTATAAGGGCTAAATACATATATAAGACTCTCAGCACAGGGCCTGACACATAACACTCAACCATGGCTATTTGTAGTCCTTCATTCAACAGATACCTAATAAATGACTTACCTAGGAGGCCTTCTACCCCTGTTCTTTGGAAATTTTTCAGCTCTTCATTTCGTAGTTTCTTCATTTTGGGGTCAAATTACTTGTTTGCAGATAGTTTACCCTAAGTATGGGGAGCACACCTCTTCTTTTCTTTTGGTAGTTCATGGAGTAACAGCCTTTTTGCCACCGCACTGGGACTCTGCTCACCATAGCCTCTTCATGATTCCTGTTTATATAAAGTCAGCTTCCCCACAGCTAAGATAAACTCTGTGATCAGATAGAGACAGATCTGTTTTCTTCTGTGGATGATGCTATTTGGGCGTAAATTCGCCTTTGTTTAAAGCTATACTTCAACAAGCAGGAGGTGGGCTGTGGAGAGTATAGAGGGAGGTGAGAGGGAACTTTAGTGAAAATAGAGTAGGACAGTGTGTGTTTATCCTTGAAGTTTATTTTTCTTTATTTCCTGTGAAGGCAATTGACCGAGGTGTGGGCTTTGAACTTGTCTACAGCCCAGCCATCAAAGACTCCACAATGAGAAGGTACACAATTTCCAATGCCCTCAATTTGATGCAAGTCTGCAAAGGAAAGGTATGGTTTCCTAATTTTAGGATATCTTTCAAATCCAGCAGTTTGTTATTATTAATCCACTAGATTATCAAACTGATTCCTTTTCCTTAAAGAAGAAAGTTGTCATGGCACAGGAATAAATTCTCCTATTTCAATTAACTCTGTAAGTTTTAAGGGGAAGAAAATAACGAGAGAAGATTAATGTGAAGGAGGGGAAGATGTGTTGAAAGCCTTTATCTTTCCATAAGGAATTTGTAGTTTAGCCACTGAAAAGAATAGTGTAGGTAATAATTTTTTGTCATCAGTGAGTTGGATTTAGTTTATATGACCTTCTCAACTAGTTTTTAAAATGAATTCATCTTTTCTAAGATCTGTTGGGAAAACCTGTTCTGCTTATTATTATTATACGCTGTCTTTAGTTTGACATGAGGGCTTTTTATTCTTTCACTTTAATTACTTACCTTGTCTTGAAAAGAAGTTGGTGTTATATAGAGCCTTAAATGTTAAAATGTGAATACTGATTATTTGTATTATAAGACTCTTCAATTTTTTTGAACCTTTAAGATTAATATTAATCACTTTCTGTTTTGTAGAATGTAATTATATCTAGTGCTGCAGAAAGGGTAAGTCTGCCACTACGTATTTTGTTTTTGCTTTTCAAGCTATAAAACTTGGAAAAGTTCCTAGGGGAGAAAGTAAAATAGTACTATAATGAATGTTTATTGCATGCTTTCATTTTAACTGTATTTGCTCATTGTAATTGCTGAGGAGTAAAATCTATCCCCATTTCTTTTGGGCTTCAAGTTTTATTTATATAAATAGGTTTTTTTATACTGTTATAGAATGCTTTTTAAGGTTCTTTTATATTTTCAGAAACTTAATCAAAATTATAAAAACTTACATTTATGCAATTGAATACCTTATTTTTAGACACTTAATCATCTTATTAATTCACTGTAGATGAAGTCTTTGAAACGTTATGTATAGCAGCACTCATGTCTGTGTTTTGTTTTTTCATTTTATTTTAGCCTTTAGAAATAAGAGGTCCATATGATGTGGCAAACTTGTATCCTTTTCTGAGTCAGAAGTTACTGAAATTTTCTCTTAGAAAAATTGGAATTTGAAATGATATACTTTAACAAGATATTTTTCTTAACCTTTGACTGTAGGTTTACCAATTAATTTTAAAAAACAAATTACATCAGGTTCTAGATAGCTTTATCCTTTTGTTTTCTGGACTAAGGGTGAGATAGAAAAAGGAGAACAAGAATGAGGGACTATATTTAAAAAGCTGAGTTAAATGAGCCTTTTTTCAAAAGCATGTTCCATTTGGGCTAAGAACTGCGATAGAATTAAAGTCTCTCTCTCAGTGTGACCAGGTGAGTTGGCATTGTCAGTTATGTTTGTGTTAGTCGCCTGTCCTTGGCTGACTCGGTGAAAATCCTTAACGACCCCCCAGAGGGCTGCTGTTTGGACTCTCTGAAAGCGATGCCAAGGCTGCAGTGTCTACCAACTGCCGAGCAGCGCTTCTCCATGGAGGTGAGCAAGTTCTTCCAACAAAACTATCCAGGGGTCATGTGAGGAGCCAGTCATTTTTATCAGACCATTGCGCCATATCCACTTTTATTATCTTTCCCTGCAGAGTTCCTTTAGGGTCATCTTTTCCCAACCTGCTTTAACCATACCCAGCAGTGCTTTCTCATCTCTCGCTTCAGGCTTTACTTTCTGGAGTTTGTGGAATGAATAGTTTGCATTACTGAAATGAGGATTGAGTGCATCCTTTCAAGCTCTGCATGGATGTCCCTGCCTATAGGCTTCTACTCTTCCTTTCTCCTCCCTCCTCTCCATAGGAGCACACTTTCCCTCCTGGAAATCACTGTTTTAAAGAACTGAAATGTTAACAATATGTTATGCCACTTATTAAGAACATAAAAACAGCAAAGGCATTGTATAAACCCAACTAACAAACTCAAATTGTACCTCTTCACATGTATTAACAGCTTGTGATTCTTTTTTCATTTTTTGTTCACATGATCAAGTATGTGCAACCTATACATTTTTTACTCACATTTCATTTACATGTATCTTTCTCTTCACATTAATTCACTACTAGAAGCCATTGAATTTCTCATTCATCAAATGATAAAAATTAAATTAGAAGAATATGGTATGCCTAGATTTTGAAGAATGAAAATGAGGTTTTATTTTTTTTTAGTTTACACCTTTGTTTTATTTT
>NW_006284839.1:2606510-2625703 GCF_000327345.1 Myotis davidii | reverse complement strand
TAGGCCACTACTGTTTTATTTTCATTCTCTTTGAAATTTTTAGCACTAATGGTAGGGTCAAGAAACAATTTACTTGGTATCACCCAGAGGAATTTAAACTTCAGAATAAGTTGCTACGTATCGACAAAGTTATTTGGCATACACATACTAGTTAAGTTACTGAAGTCCTGTGTGTTGTGTCTAGATTTTAGTGATTTGATTTCCATTGAGAGAATTGATTACTGCACTGACTTACCATGAATTATATAATTTTGCTTTTGGTTTCAAAATGTTTAGTATGAGATTGTTGTATTATGTAGCTTAGACCCCATCACATTAAGCTCTGGGAATGACGAAATTAATCAGGATTTTATCGAAATTTTCTTCAATTTAGGGAACAGTTGGTTCACACTTTGGTTATTTTTGTCTATTTTAAATGAATGTAAGGAATCATCAAGAGTAGGGATAACAATTCTTGTTCCAAAGTAGACTAAAGCAAGAAAGGGGAACTTAAAAATAGGGGAAAATCTGAAGTTCTGCATTTACCTTAAAAAAAAACTATGTAAAGCTGGGCTTTTATAGTAGCTAAACTAAATTACTTGTGGACTTCAGGTAGCATTGCCATTCACTCTAGTGTGCCCTGGATAGGCCTAGTTTATGCTTGTCCTGCAGAATTAACCATACATCTAGAGGATAAATTATAGTCACCCTGGTTTCACTTGACATTGGGATAGTATGAGACAGTTGTGTGGTGTATTCCTAAGATTGCTAATTTAGCCTTAGGTTACATTGCAAGAAAGAAAGGATTCTGAGGCAAAGTCTCAGTATTGTCCCCTGCACTGATGAAGTTCCAGCTGGGATCTGTATCACCCTTAGTGCCGCATTTAAGGACAGCAGAGCCCTGGAGCTCTCCCAGAAGATGGTAATGGGTTCTTAGAGCGCCTGGAAACCTTCTCATGAGGGCAATATTGAAAGCAGTGCCACAATGGATACCTTGAAAACAGAAAACTTGGGACACACAGTAACTGGCTTTCAGCATTGGAAGTCTTGCTGCAGGGATTCAGAATTAGATGGGTCCTATAGGTTTCCAGGAACCAGTGAATAGCAGTTCTGAGGTTGTGGGGAAGGGACAGAAGAAAGAGGTTCAGGGCCAGAGGATCCGGCCAGTGGTTGAAGTTGGTGTTTTCAAGCAGCCATTGGACCAAGATGGACCTGTTGGGCACACCTGACTTAATTCCTCTTGGACAAAGTAGTGCACTCATAAATAAGTGCTTTAGAGGTAGTTGTAGATTTTCCTTGACAATCCCTGTATGTGAAAACTAAAGCCCTATACTAATGTAACTTCTTGCTATTACAAAAATAAATGTATTTTCAAAAGACTTACACTTTAGCTGATAACTGTAAAGGTCTAATTTATAATTATAAGCTTGAATTAAGAAGTAATTATTCATGTGATTTAAAATTAGAACATTTCTGAGACGGAACTAAAAGAATTTTGAAAATAATTGTATTTTGTTTTGTTACAAAGTATTGGTTTTCACAATTTAATTTTTATATTTTTTATTTATTTACCTGATTCTTAGATTTTTGCTTAAACCATAGTGATACAAATAAACATCTCTAAATACGTTTTCCATTTGGTGAAATGGAAATCATTGGCACTTTCTATTTAATTTGAGGCTCTCTGATTATGTTGTCATTTTAATGACCTCAAGAGCAGTTTTGTCCTTTTTATATATTAAAATGCTTTTAAATAACTGACAAAAATATAGTAGACTTGTCAAGTTAATCCTTACAAATGAAAAGGTAACGCTTAGCTCTTTAAAATTGACTTGACTTTTATTACTTGAAATAAATAATTCTTAACTAAATTTATGTTTATTGAGTTCTTTAGGTTTTACCTCCTTCATAGCTAATGGATCTCTCCCTAGGTCCTCTCACTTCCTAAGGACTAAGTTTTAATCTCTTTACATGGAATTATAGCTCTTCCCAAGCTACTCTGCCAGCCTCATTTCTCCCTGATGTTTTCACATTCTTCCCTTACACCAGCCATGTTGTCCCCTAACCATACTAGGTTCTTCTTTCCCCTCTCTCTCTCCATGGCTTTGCAAAGGAATACTTTCTTCTCCATTTGCCCCCTCTTTCCTCCCTAGAGTCACCTCCTGTATTTTTTTATATGTGTATTTTTATTGATTCAGAGAGAAAGGGAGCGGAAGAGAAAGAGAGAAACAGCAATGATGAGAATCATTGATCAGCTGCCTCTGGCATACCCCCCTCTGGGGATTGAGCCAGCGTCCTGAGCATGTGCCCTTGATTGGAATCAAACCTGGAACCCTTTAGTCCGCAGGCTGACGCTCTATCCACTGAGCCAAACCAGCTAGAGCGAGTCACCTCTTTTATGATACCCTCCTTGATTTATTCAGGCAGAGTTAATTCTTGTTATATTTGCTCCTTGTGGATTATCTCAGTGTGTTGTAGGAAGAAGCACTGTTAGACATTTTTATATCCTCTATAGATGACCTGTCCCACTAGTAGATTTTTAACACAAGCTGGCTAAATTTAAGTTGAGCTCTGCTGCCAATCTGACCTTAACATCTTATAATCCTTTTTTGTTGTTGTCCATCACCAATCTGTGAGATCGATAAACATATGAGTTTCATTTTCTTCATTAACTTAAGTATTTATTGAACACCTATTACATAACCAGGCAATAAATATGGTGGAATCCTCAGAGGTACATTGATGATCTAGCAGGGGTGACAGCTGTGGGACATGCTGTAAAATGAAGTGAGCACACACTGGAGGCAGTACAGTTGACGGTTGTACTTGCTCTGGTGATTTATCCGTCTTTCTCCCGTATGTAAAGCATCTGCTGCACTAGGGTCTGTGGCTTGGGTTCTGGCTGTATAAGATGCCACGGACAAACCATTAGGGATAACCTGCCGTGCAGTTTTACCCTTGAAGTAATCCTTAGGAATGAATTAGATGTTGGTGATATATTGATGTGTGTATATTTGGGACAGGGGAGGGGTAATAACACTAACTGCCATCAGCACTCAGTACTTCATGATGGTTTTATCATTTACTAGTGCTGTCAGTCAAAGCAAAATGGTGAAACTTGTTCAACTACCTCTTTAAATCATGTCTGAACTTCAAGCACTGGTTTCCTTCTTTGTTTTGTAGAAACTAGGAAAACTGCTTTTGGAATTATTTCCACCGTGAAGAAACCTCGGCCATCGGAAGGAAATGATGATTCTCTTCCAGCTTCCAAAAAAGCCAAGTGTGAGGACTGAAAAGATCTCCCAGGCTCTGTTGACACTCCCGTCTTCCCTTTCATAGTCCACCAGCCACAACAGAAATCAAACCTCTGCACGATGTGCTGTTTTCACGTGGAGCTAGAAATCGGTAGTCTCTAAAAACGATTTTATATTCAGGCGTTTAAACTAACAAAAGAAACCGGGTGAAGCACTTAAGAAAAGACTGAGCTAAATGAATTTTGAGATAGTCTAAGAGAAAACAGAGTCTAGCTTATATTCTTGGTGTAATTGATAAAAATGGCAGGTATAATTAGATGTTTCAATATTTCAAGAGACTCTTTTGTTCATTTAAAAACTCATGCTTTTCTGCTTTATTTGATATACATTTTTTAACCTTACTACTCAAAAAGTGTTTAGTTTTATGGACTATTAAAATTTATATTAAGGGATTGGCTTTTAGTTGATCTATTTTTGTTTTAAGCCTCTTTTATTCATCAGATCAAAGTTCTTTCTAACAGGATTTTGCTACAAAATTGGTGGAAGGAGCGGGGAAGTGCACCTGAAATCACATTGGCCTCCTCCTTTGCTGCTTCTCACCTCTGTGATGTCCTTGAAAATAGGATTCACTCCTTTGACTTGGAAGCTCCTGAAAACCTGATATTGATTTTTCCTAATAGCTTTATTAAGAATATCAAAGCAATTAAGAGCAGGATTATTATACAGTGGAACCTCAGTTCTAGAACTTAATTTGTTCTGGAAGCCTATTTAAAAATCAAATCTTTTTTTTCCCCCATTAAAAGTTATATAAATTGAATTAATCCATTCTAGACCCCCAAATGATTCCCTGTTTTAACCTTTCTTATATACAGTACATGTCTAGTGTACTGTTTAATCTATAAATAAACACTTTAAAAACAAAGAGGACATAAATGTAAATTTAACAAAAAGTAAATGAAATGTAGGGTAAAAAACCCAAAAATTTAATAATAAGCAGCAACAGAAGAAAAAAACCTCAATAATATTCACAGCACAATTTCCTGAGATGTTGACAATGTGAAGTTTAGCAGTAAACTGACTCATACTAGCACGTCCTCTCATTTATCACCTGAGAGACACATGAATGATTATACGAGCCATTAGATAGCATCTGATAGTATGAAAGGATTTGTCTGGTTGAGAAGCGAATTGTTCAAGATGAGAGATGTTCGAGAACCAAGGTTTGACTGCATTTGGTAGAGGTAGCCTTTTTGCAAATACCTGCACTTTTGCTATATTGATATAAATAATTCTTTAACTGAGAAAAAGGACAGAGTCAGAGAAAAGATCATTTCAGAAAGAGAAAGCTATATAACAATCTCACTTATGAATGTAGATACTTTTAAAATATTGATAAAGGGAAACCATCAAAACAGAGTATACCATGACAAGAGGAGATTTACTCTAGGAATCTAAGAATATTTCAATTCTTTTAAATGTACTTTATAATATCAATAGGTCAAATGAGAAAAATCAGGATCATCTTAATAGATGCTAGCAAGACATTTGATAAAATTTTAACTCTACTCCAGATTTTAAAATTAATCAACAACAAAAATCCTTTGGCAAAATAGAAGTAGACGACTATTTTACGCACACATACATATATATGTTTGTATATATTGTATATATTAACCATGATGGTTCTAAAATAAAGCATTTTGACTGACTTCCGCTTGTGCAGTTTGGTGGATTAGCCTACTCCACAAAGCTGGTGGCCACTGCTACTGAACCCCCTCACCAGGAGTCTGCCACCCGAGTGACAGCTTGCTTCTGCTCACACCCTACCTGGATTCACCAAAAGTTAGGTGTGTGTTCATTTTGTCCTTGTAGTTAGCATTGTAAAATTATATAAGTTGGTTAAAAATTATGATGAACTATGAGGGGCAAAAAAAAAGAATTTCTGCCCTGACTGGTTTGACTCAGTGGATAGAGCGTCGGCCTGTGGACTGAAGGGTCCCAGGTTCAATTCCAGTCAAGGGCATGTACCTTGGTTGCGGGCACATCCCCAGTAGGAGGTGTGCACATCCCCAGTAGGAGGTGTTTCTCTGTCATTGATGTTTCTAACTCCCTATTCCCTCTCCCTTCCTCTCTGTAAAAAATCAATAAAATACATATTAATAAAAAAAAAAAAAAGAATTTCCAGGAAAACACAAGTTGATGCTTTTGAAAGTTTTAAAAAAGAGGAGTTATTAAAAAAGAAGTGCTGTCAAAAAAGGTGTGAGCGGGATAACTAAGATTTGGGGGAGATCCAGTAAAAATTCTGCACTTGGCCTGCTTTACTAGAGTCTTAAGTTCTCCTTCTTCTTTAAAGAGACTGGGACTCAGAAGGCAGCTGTGGATCTCTCATCCGTGCATCCATGCTCCCAACAACAGCTTTGACCTTTCTTTAAAAGATTGGCGCACGTGAGTGTAGATTTCTGTAATTTACACGGAAGTGAAATGGTTAACGGGGTGTATATACAACTTTTTTTTTAATACCACGCCTTAATCTACTTTTCAGCCAACTGGGTGTGTGTGTGTGTGTGTGTCCCAGTTGCACCAGATACAATATACAATAGTGAGGGCTTTAATATTCTATTAGAAATGAGGTAAAGTTATTGTGGATGTGACTGTCTTTTTGAAAAACAAGAGAAGCAACTGGGAAAAGATTAGAAATACACGTCTCTTTTAGTTTATAAAAATGTGTGATATATTTGCAGTTGTGCCGCTTTCTATTTAGGAATATGTCCTTATCCTGTTGTTCAGATTACTAGGGCATGATGGTCACCAGTGAATAGCAGCCACCGGGTTTCCTTCTAATGCGTGCTTTTGTTAGAACATGAACCACTACTGATTCAGTTGAAACAGAATGACCATACTACCTTTAATAAAAGTTCAGCAGAGAGTTCAGTTATAGAATAAATACACAAAAGCCAATAGTTATAATTAACAATAACGTTTTATAAATACTATTTTAAAAGATGACCCTATTTATAAAGACATAAATTAATAAGAAATGTGTAGGATGTCTATGAAGAAAACTATTCAATGAAAATAAGGGAAATTGAAGACTGGAATACAGGGAGGGAAACATTCTTTTTTTTCCTTGGATGAGGAGATATTATGCATCAAATTCTCCCCTAAATTTAATGAATTTAACAAAATCCAAACGACATGTCTGTATGTGTTTTTGTTTGCTTGTGTATCTGCTTGGTTTTTAGACTTGGTGTTATGAAAGAATAAATATGAGAATAGCTAGGAAATTTTGTAGAACATTGGGAGGGACTTTTATTGCTCAGTGTACAAAGGACAAGAGAACTCTAGTAATTAAAACAGTGTATGATTGGTGCAGAAGTTCTTATAGATTCATGGAAGAGTTGGGAGTCCAGAACCTCTCCAGTTATCAGAAGCAGTGATGGTTTGTTTGGTGAGTGGTGCTGGGATAACTAGTTTCCCATGTGGGAGAGGCGGTACAGCATGCTAGTTGGGTGCAAAGACTGAAGACTACCTGTGTTAAAATACCAACTCACTAGTACCTCCTGTGACCTTGGGCAAATTACATAACCACTCCTGCCTCACTCCTTCATCTCTTCTCCCTTCCTGTGGCATTATTGCAAGGCTTACGTAGATTAACATGTGTAGAAGGCTCAGAGAAGGACCTGTCATGTACAATGTACCTACTATTTATCAGCTATCATTTTATCACTTAGGAAGAAAACAAGTCTAATTCCTATCTCATACCTGTACACACACCTATAGTAAATGCAAGTGGATTAAAGTTTTTTTAAAAACATGTAAAATACTAGAGAAAAATGTAAGTAAATTTAAAAATAGTTTAAAAGATAAATGAAAATAAATAAATAATAAGTTTGCATTAGAAAAGACCTACACATGGCCATAAAAAGCCAGAAAATAAAAAGCTTGATTGATTTGTCTCTCTGAAAATAATCTGTTAGGCCCTGGCCAGTATGTGTAGTGGTTAGAGCATCGCCCACACACCAAAGGGTTGTAGGCTCGATTCCCAGTAAAGGGCACGTACCTGGGTTGCGGGTTCAATACCCTGTCCAGGTCAGGATGCGTGCAGGAGGCAAACAATGTTTCTTACATTGATGTTTCTCTCTCCCCACCTCTTAATCCCTCCCTTCCACTCTCTAAAAAAAAAAATCAATGGGAATAATATCCTCAGGTGAGGATTAACAAAAGCAACAAATATGTATATATATATACTGGGGGGTGTCCCTCAGCCCAGCCTGCACCCTCTCCAATCTGGGATCCCTCTCACAATCCAGGACTGCTGGCTCCCAGGACCCTACAGGGAGGGGGTTGGGAGGGAGGGAGATAGAAGGAAGCTGCCCCTGGAAGGTTGACTCTGGATTGTTAGGAGACTAGATAGAAAAGGTTCAAGAATATTTCACACCATCCTCGGAACTCCATATGTATGCATGACCAGCTGCCTGCAAGAGCTGGTATGGACTATGCCTGAGTGTCCTCTCAAAGTGTTGGAGGCATAACTAAGAGGTTATGTGTGTGATACTGTCTGGAGCGAGTTCTGGGGAGGGTACCAGTGCTGGTGTTTCATGATGGCCTTCAGACATTTCCTAACATGCCACCTATTCCCATACCCGTGCCCTTTCCTCTCTTCTCTCCACTGCCTGGGATGTTCTGTGCCTGAATTACTCCAGATTATCCCTCAGATTCCTCTGAAAGCCACCACCTGTAAGCAGTCTTTGTAGATATCCCCTCACCCCATCAGATGATGTGCCTCCACATCTTAGACTCATAGCACTCTATTTTTTACTTCATTGTACTTACTACAGGCATTTACTATATATATTGATTTCTGTGATTATTTATTTCTTAGTATTCATCAAATTTTCTCAGGTCTTAGCACCTGGTCCAACACCTGGCAACAAACACCTTGGAGATCAGGAGTTATCCACCAGGTGTGTTTTCTTGTTGGAGGCCTTTGACACTGCCAGAGCTGTCCTTAACCATGGTTAAACCTCAGTCTGTTCCTGATGGAACTTCTGACGGAGCATTGTTTAGCATGCAGCAAACATTCTGCCCACCAGGGGTCTCTTTCCCCCATCATTGGGGCCAAAAGAACTTATTCTTTTTTTTTTTTTTTTTTTTTTTTAGTATATTTTTATTGATTTCAGAGAGGAAGGGAGAGGGAGAGAGAGATAGAAACATCCATGATGAGAGAGAATCATTGATCAGTGCCTCCTGCACACCCCACACCAGGGATCAAGCCCGCAACCACACATATGCCCTGATCAGGAAACCAGGTTCATCGATGTTCAACCACTGAGCCACCATGGCCAGGCAAGAACTTACGCCTTTGTATCAGTGGTTTTCAAGCCTCGCAGCCCAAGGTGTGGTGGTGGCATACCACCACTTCTAGAACCTCAGGTCCAGTTTGAGCCTGGCAGAATCAGAATCTGCATTTTAAGATCCTCTTGTGATCCACATACATATTAACTACTGAGAAATACTGTTCTACAGGGCAGTCCTAATCTGAAAAACTTGGAAGAATAACAACACCCCATCTAAATGGCCTTTTTCACGTATAGAAGTACTTAGAGGTTTAGAATGTGTTTGCTTTTATTATGAATATAAAATGTACATACGACTTAAGATACATTTACACATTTACAATTTGCCATTACTTTCATCTTTTTGAGCAAATCCCATTCTGCATGGCCCCGTTGCCCACTCCTTCCACTGTACTCCGCTCACTCGCAACATCCGCTTCACCTTAGCACAGTGCGTGACTTGGTAAGGAATACCAGGCCCAGCCGGAAAACGGCTGGCTTTCCTGTCCTTCTCTTCCATTCTACTGTTTCCGTCACTGTATGCATTTCCATTGCCTCAGACTTCAGCAGTAAAAATTCAGGAGAAAAGAGGGCGGCAATAATCACCTTTGTCTCTTAGAAACACCTTGAAATATCCTACGTGAGTGAGGTGACACATAGGCAGCCACTGAGCACTGCTCATTGGCATGGGTTACGGACTATCTATGGGAAGGCTCTGGAGCACTGTGTACGAATCAAGCTCTGCCCACCAAAGGATGAGCATAAAGAATCTGAGTATCAGTGATAGTGGAGTTCATTTAAGAATAAATAAATAAATGCACAGGAATAGATACAAATAAATAGAGTGGGTCGCCCTAAGGGAAATTTCAATGCCTATGTCCCAGTGCTTTCTTGAAACTTTACAGGGTGCAGCCTGACCGTAGGTTGATGAGGAGAAACAGGGTTCTGTAACTAAGTTGCTCTTCTCTGGGGCCCGGCCTTCCAAAGGCTACCGGTGAGGAGCAGCTGAAGAAAGCCTGCGGTCGGTCGGTCGTGTCTCCTAGAACGCAGCTATGCGAGAGGTCTTGTAGGAGTTTTCTTTGAGGCTGTCAAATATCGCTTTGGTTCCGTTCTGCCAGTGTAACACCAGGTCCATCGGGGTCTTCCCAGCCTAATCAAAACAGATGAGGAAATTTGACTTCCAGATGGGAGGCATCTATAAATTCACATCCTCTCAAGATATGTTTAATGAGGTAATGGATGGGTGTGTGTTACTAGAGTGTTTTATGCTTTCTTCTAAGTGATTGGCCATTTCTATTCAAACCAGTCTTTCACTGTTTCTCATGGGAATGCTTTTGGCATTTCAGATGAGCAATTTTCCCCCCCTATGGGACTATTTCAGGTATTAATAAAAATCCCCAGTTCCTATCAATGTGTAAAATGATTCCTTGATTGATAAAAACTGGTGGTAACCCAGCTGCTTCGACACCTTGGCTTAAATACTCAGGAACTGCTCAGAACTATTACTGCTCCAGGGGGTAGATTTTTCACAACTAGTTACATTGAGCTCTCTCCCAGGAAATTTTACTTTTCTGGAGGTGACATCAATGACATGTGTGAATAAATAATTTTTGACACCAAAATTCTTTTTCTTTTGAAATGTCTCAAGATAGTCACAGAAAATTTAAAATCATGGCACCTCTCAATTCTTGTCTTTAAATATGAGAAGTTCTAAAACTTTCCATCTCGATTCATTCAGAAGTCTCTTTAACACAGAGATTGCGAATTGGCAGCTTTGAGATGCAAATCAGTCTAGAGCAGTGATGGCGAACCTATGACATGAGTGTCAGAGGTGACACTCGAACTCATTTTTTTGGTTGATTTTTCTTTGTTAAATGGCATTTAAATATATAAAATAAATATCAAAAATATAAATCTTTGTTTTACCATGGTTGCAAATATCAAAAAATTTCTATATGTGACACGGCACCAGAGTTAAGTTAGGGTTTTTCAAAATGCTGACACACCGAGCTCAAAATGTTCCATCACTGGGGGTTAGGGGCTACCAGGCAGGTAGGCAGGTGAGCGGTTAGGAGCCAGCGGTCCCAGATTGTGAGTCAGACATATCCCAAGAGGCTTCCAATTGGAAAGGGTGCGTGAAATGTGCAGTTATTTCACATGAAAACTGCAGTCTTTCCGAGAGCAACGTAGGAGTGTGTGTGTGTGTGTGTGTGTGTGTGTGTTGTACATTGGAATTAATTGTCAACAGTTGGAAAATAAGAGATTTCCCAACTGAATTTGTGATCTCTGAAAAAAAAAAAAACAGAAGAGCTGGCAGCATGAGACTGTGATTCTGCAGAGCAAAAGGGGCTGGCTTGCAAAGTGATGTGCACAGATTCCTGCACCCACCCCCTTATGTTACTTGTATGATCCGCCTGGCCCCTGTGCATATTGAGCTAGTGGCCCTGTAACCTTCACTTTGGAACTTTTCACACATCTCCCTTTATCAGCAGACATGAAGACAGTTTGGACAACAACACAATAACATATTGTGTGTTGTTTCCAATCCCCTTCAAGATGGTTTCCAGTAGCGTACTGGTCTTTGTGGAACATTGACCCATTGGGTCAATGACATGAATAGTTTCAGAACCTGCATGCCTGGGTCTCACTGATACACAGAACTCTGAGCCCTATTTGTATATTTTTGGCGATTCCATAAATTCCTGGCACTCCTCTCCATTGAAATCTATCTCCTGATTTTCTGCCTACTTACACAGTCTCCCCAATCTGTATGCTATTTATCTCTGCAGGTAGTGGCTCACAGTCTGAAGGGAAAAAAATCATATTTTCTGCAGCTTTGGAGATTTGATTGAATCTACTCTTTTTCTGATACTTTAAATTATTAGATAAAGCCAATCCCAATGTCAGGGGTGAGGGAATTCTACCTTTAACACTTTCCCACCCCAAGCAGCAGTCTCTATTTCTTGCACTTATTCTTTGTTCCTGTCATCAAGCCAGTTGTTTCCAAGATAAAATATTCCTCTCAGTCTCATAGTAATACAATAAGGAGAATATTGTAATACAATAATTCACATTATATGATCACTGGGATTTTCTTTTTTTAAAAAAGCGATTCTCCAAAAGCTTTCAAGTTATTTTTTTAGTAATTTACACCCTTTCCTCTGGGTGATATTTTTAAAGCTTATAGTAGATGATGTTTGCCTGGGAATTGGGACCATGAGAAGCTGGTTTCGTTCCCTGCTTATAGATGAAGCTAAATTAATACATACTTGTAAAAGGGACTTATACAAGCATTTTTCGAGGCCTAAATATAGGAAATTATTTTGAGGGATGTGCAGATAAACCAAAGCGGAAAATAGATGGAGATTATCTCAAAAATATAGGCAACAGTACAGCGGCCCCTGGAAGAAAGTGGTAGCATACGATGCAGTTGTCAGGAGGAGAGGACTGTGAATTCCTGGGATTAGATATTGATTGATTTGAGTTCATTGGCTCTGGCTGCGTTGACCACTGTAGAATTTGAGACCCCCTTCAGGAAGGTGGTGTCTGTATTCCTGTCAACCCCAGGCCGTGCTCAGTCAGGATGGACACAGCAGATTGCACTTGTGTCCGTGGAGGTGAGCAATTGGACCGTCTTTTATTTTCAAGACCAAATTCTAAAAGCATTACTAGATACCATATTAGACACTGAAGTCATAGCAGTCACTATGGCTCTCCCCATCTCTGACCAGGTGACCCAAGTCTGCCAAGGTTAGCAGGGATGGAATGGACCAAACGGGGCACTGAAACCGTTAGAGATGACCCCTGAAATACTACCATTGTGGGACGATTTTTCAAGACAGTTTTATACATTGGTAATCCTGCAGGCAGGGCCCCTTGTTTGGAGCACTTACACAGTTCTTGACGTTGAGGTCCGCGCCGTACATAATCAGGAGTCGGATCATCTTGTAACGATTCAGTCTCACGGCGTCGTGCAGCGGGGTATCTCCTTCCTAGAGAAGCAGAGTGAACACGCTGAAGGGGGTCCTGAGGACAGAGGTGGGTGCCAGCTTGGGGAGTAATTCCAAGGACTAAACTCTGACCACTCACTCGGTCTTTGGCGTTGAGGTCCGCCTCGCAGGCGATGAGATGCTCCGCGCACTCGTAGTGGCCCGTCCTCACCGCCACGTGCAGCGCTGTGCTGAGCAACTGGGAGATTGAAGAACGAGGTGGATTTGCTGGGCGTGAGGACCAGGTCGTCCCAGACCCCGAGGCATGTGGGGGACCTGGCCAGTGGCCACTATGGTACCCCACACACAGCATGGGCTCTCAGCAGGATGGCAAAGGTGGGAGGAGGTGGGAAATGAGGAATGGGAAGGGGAGGGGGGGAGGGAGAAAAGGGGGGACAGGGAGAGAGGAGGAGGAGGAGGGGAGGGGAAGAAGGCGGCATGGGGGGAGGGGCGGGCGCAGGGCTGCAAGAGGAGAAATACCTTATCCCGGGCACTGATTTTTGCTCCTTTATTCAGCAACAATTTTAAGACATCCACGTTTCCTCCACGGCTTGCCCAGTGGATGGCTGTAGATTCAAGCTATGCCGGGAAGGTAAAAGGACATGACGTAAGGTAAAGAAGAACCTGGTCAGAGGTATTAGTGTGGACTCGGTGTCTAAGGCCCGGGAACACCTGCTTTGCTAGGGCATCTGGTAGCAGTGGTTGTCCCCGTCTAGATCCCCAATTCCAACTATTGGAGTTGAAGGCCCTTTGCCAAATGTTTTAGCTAAACTCTTATGGGTGCGAACGGGAGTATATGCATGCATATGTGTGCATCTGTCATGTGCCTCGTTAGGAGGCTCTTAATCTAATAAATATGTATTAAGAAGAATAAGAGCTACAACTTGATGAGAATTTCCTCGTGCCAACATGTTGCTAGCCACCCTCGACTTGGTTGTCCTCCTGGCAATATTATGAGTGAGGTAGGTGGTCGTGTGATAAAATCAAGGCTCCACAGTAGTCATGTTTCTCCCCAAGGACACACAGCTAGTGAATGGCAGGATAGATATGCAAACCCACTTTTAATCACTTTTGCCAAATACGAAAACTCAAAAGTTCTAGAAAAAGTGTACTTCAAAATTCTGGCAGAATAAAAGTGGTCCCTTCCAAAAGATTTTAATTTGCATCTGACACTTCTCCCTGTGCCCCTGTTATTTCTTATCTCCTGCCCGTCCTCATTTCTCCTTTGTGCTAGCATAGCTTCTGCACCTCGCCCGTCATCCCATGTGGTCACTGCATGCTGCACTTACTCAGAGAGGGCCCCCTTTGCTGCTCTGGGTGGTTTGTCTCTGGCCTGTCAAATCCCACACTTGTGAATGTTAGTGTCTTTCCATGCTAACTTTATTTTTTGTTTCTTTAATTGTTCTTCTGTGTGTCTTTTGGGTTCAGTTTTGGCCAAATCCTTTGTACTCTTCATGTACCCTTTCCGCTTTGCTCCAAAGTCAAATTGAGCTGCATTTAAATAAATAAAGCATTTCCCAGCTCAATTTCAGTTCATAAAATACGCTGTATACTGGTCTTTGTAGAAATCACAGTGTTGAATTATTGAGGTCTGAAAAGCAGCTGCTTTCCATAGATGCAATTCATTTAGTATGCAGTTTAGCCCCAAATCACGTCTACGGCAGTCAGCATCTATCATATAAGGCATGCAGCGAGAGAATTCTGATTCATTGCTGGCAGCCCAGGGGCCTCGAGCAGACTGCCGTGTATAATGGAAGGGCGGGGATGTTGAAAGGCGAGTGTCGACTGTATTACTTCTCAGTGATGCTACTGACTTGATAATGACCCAGCTCTCTGATGAGGGTATTGAATTCTGCTCAACAGCTTTCACTTCCTCCTTTTCCCTGGAACACTTCTCTCCTTTTCAGTATGTATAGAAAATACTTTCCACATGACCTAGTCCCATCTCTTGTGTGGAGAAATAAGCTTTTGCCTAGTTCTCTCAGATCAATTTCCAATCCAATCAGCCCAGTGTTTCATTTTAGCTTTTCTCAAGCTTCATATAGTCTATACATTTTGGCTTATTTCCAAACGAAGAAATATATTCACCATATCACGGAATTCGACCTGTGCTCCAGCTTCCAATAACTTCTCCACAATTGCCAGGTGTCCTTCCAAGCATGCTCTATGCAGAGCTGTCCGTTTATACTGTCAGAATAGAGATTAAAAGAGAGAAATGCATATAAAAATGTGCATAAATCCTTTCCAGTAGGTCTGGATCTGGGGACTCTGATGACTTAATTGATAGAAACTGGAGTGCTTCTTTATGAATTAGAAATGTTAAATTCACTAAAATTGCAGAACTAGAACAATTATCCTGCAACTGAGATTTGTGCTTCCGGCAAAGTACATTTCTAAGTGCCTAGAAGTCTGTCTACATAGGGGGATGTGACGTCTTGCAGGTTCAAGACGACCTAAATGCTGATTTTTCCCTCTATTGTATTTTGCGCCTTCATTGTTGTGTGATGTTTATCATGCAGATCAGACAGTTTTCTTTCATCTGGGACTGTTGGTAAATTAAACATCAAAAAGTATTCCATTCATTTTAAGAAAATGGGAGCACTCATTTTTAGTTCAACTTCAGAAATGATTCCCCATTTACATTTCTGAATACTAAAAGGATTAGTGATTTCTGGTAAATTGGCTTCATACAAATAGGTGAATTAGACTTATTAAAGCTGCAACAACTTTAGGCATGATTTCACTCCAGTGCCCTCCTTACAGATAAGGAAACTGAGATTGGGGAAATGCAAATCAAGTAGCGAAGTAGAGATAGAGCTGGCACGTGAGCACTAGGCTCTGAATTTCCCACCTAGAGCTGATGTGTTTGGGTCCAATCAGAGATGATGCTAATAATATACAGTGTATCCCCCCCAAATGCATAGACACTTCGAATAATTATTAACTCCAATGGGTTAAATCTGAAAAGAAAGAAACATCAATTGAGCTATCAGGAAAAAGTGTATATACATTTTGGGGGCGACACTCTATTTCTGCAAAGGTAGTTTGTTGGCCTGGCCTTATTCAAGGCCTATCCCAAGGATCTAAGAAGTTAAAGGCGAATGAAAAAGCCAGAAATATATGAGTCCAAAACAATTATTCAATCAATAGCACTAATCCAGGATTTTGTGGGGAGGGGGCGTGTTTTTCTTTTGGACCACTGCACTCTTCTGTTATGCTGCTGACATATGTGGCAACAGCTGGGGAAAGCTCTTTCAGGTGGATTGATTTTTGGCACCATGTTAGCAAGGCTGCAGTAAAGCAGAAGAAACACAAAATTAATGAGCTGGGTTTTGCAGTGCTTTGTGTAAGCCTTACCTCATCACAGGCATCTGGATTGTTCTTGTCTGACAAGAATTTTTCTACTACTGGCAGTTTATTCTCCAGGGCAGCCTTCAGAAACCGAGGCACATCCACAGGTTCTGTCTAAAGCCAAAATAGGGCGAGAGTTACCCGTGAGCGTCCCAACATTCAATCAAACCCTCCACAGGTTTATTCCCCCGTAGCACACACGCCAGACGTGTGAGACTATACAGCCTAAAGCCCTTACGATGATTTCAGGTTCAGGTTCCTTCACAACCGGAACTTTAGTTTTCCTGTATTTTTTCTTTTTCTTCAGTTGAATGATAACTTCAAGGTCTTCTAAATTTTCAAGCTTTGATCTTTGTTCTAGTTTTTTCTTCTTGAGCTAAAAAAAGAAAACCGTGTTTCAAAATATGTTGAGTTCTACTGACAAGCATTCTGGTTGTGTCTAAACAAAACCTGCAAGGTCTGAAATAAGTATGTATACTGCATGAGCAAAAGAATAGAAAAAATAAATCTTTGATTTCAGTTTAGTCATTTCTTATTCGAGGATTTGGGGGTCTGATTTTTTAATTAATTGTCTTCATCTTCACTTATCTTGAGTGTAGCATCAGCTTTTGACTAATTGGAGATAGGATCTAGTCTCTAAGTGATGATTTTGTAATGACTGCCATAAACAAACCCCAGATTTCTGTCAAATTTTTTCATTATACTCTAGAATTTTTTTTTTTACCCAAAATAATCTAATAATGAGTGCTGAGGTTTGAAATATCAATGCCAATCTCTTTCAGGAAGCCCAATAAGCAGGGCCCATGAAACAGACTGTCCGAGGACTACAGCTAACTAATGCATGCTTTATCTGTCATTAGTAAGTAATGAAAATTCACCCAGGAACACAGATCTTAGCAACACAGATAGTAGACACAGTCAAAGAATGATCCTTAGACTACAAACCATGTTATTGAGAGAAAGGGGTCTCTCTTTCTTGGGATAAACTAGATGCATGTGACAGCAGAAATTCCCTGGACACATTTCTCTTTCCAAGTCTTTCAATCAGAACATGGTCAAAGAACCTTCGATCATTGATTCAGAGTCTGGAGGACATAGTCTCGTAAAAGAATTCTTTCCCACTACGTATCCCATAGAAGTTGTCTCTTTACAGGGTTCATATTTGGTATGAAACTTCTTTGGGATGGTGGCATTTATTTTGTTTCTCTCTCTGCTTCTTCCTGCTTGGCATCACCTTTTCCCTGTGCTATCCCTAACCTCCCACTAGTGGATCCCATGGAGGGTTCTTACCTCTGCCTCTCGCTGTTTCTCAATTTTCCACTGCTGCTCCGCAAGGCTCACTGAGTGGGCCGGGAGTGTTTTCAGGTCCTCGTGCTTTTCCAAAGTAACAGCAGCTTCATACTCTCCATCTGTGAAATCCTCAGGGAGGAACTCCCCAGCGTCCCCACCGCCATTCTTCTTCCCTGTGACCTACGAGGGAAGAAGATGGCAGGTCAGAGTAGCAGGGCTTGTCCTGGGGTCGTCCTCTGCGGAGGATGCTGCAGGAGGCCCCTGGTCCTCCTCCCTGGCAACAGCCACCCCCGTGCAGCTGTCAGATCTCAGGTGTGACCCATTGCTGCGATGTTCCAGGACTGCCTTAAGATACTTGTCCTGCTGTCTTAGTTAAATCAAGGTTTAGGTTAGATTGATATGCTGAAATGCACTTAATCCACTGAGTCACATTTCTCCTAGGAAAATCACAACCACCCCCTCTGAATATTTAAAATTACTCCATTTTATTACTTTTGATAACTCTTGGCCTTGAGTTGAAAAGTTTTCTGACACATGTTCTTGCCATAGAGCTTCTTCCCTAAGGCATTTTGATAATGACCTGTGAGTGTACACTTTAGTAATAAAACCAAAAAGGAAACGGTAATAAATAGGAAACATGTAGAAAAGTCATTGCTCCCAGCTCCATTTTTCCAGTGTCACTCATTTTATCACATAAACCATTTTCCATATATGACATTTTCACTGTGCATTCTGTACCTGTGCCTTTTGCCTGAAAGAAAGGACATTTTCGTTTTCAAATTAAAACCAAACCAGTTTTCACTGCACAAAAATAACATGTCTTACGTACCAGCTCTTCCACTTTCAGCATCATCATGTTGGCCTGAAGTTCGTCTGTATGTTTTTCTCCTGCGGAATGAATCCCTTCAGTCGGCCCTGCTGGACTCCTCCACACGGGGCAGCTTATATAGCCAGGGCTGGGTGAGATAATCTTCCAACCTGGGAACCCAAGTAACACCCCCGCCCCCACCAGTGGCCAGCTCAGAGGCAGGTGAATTTTCGTTCCAGACTCAGTGTCTGGGAAGCAGAAGAGGGAGGAGATGACAGGCAACCCCACTGAATATGTGAATCAAGAGGAAATGTGAGAGGGCCATTCCTTTGGCAGTGACCACACCGCTCAGCAATGCCAGTCATCCTATTTATCGGGAAGCCAGGGGACAGCTGCCTGTTGATATTGCACCACAACACTGCTCTTTTGCCTTCTTTGTCAGCTTTCATATGACTAACTCTATCAGGAAAATGTAAATACCCTGCACATCACACTCCCGGTAATATCTTTCTGATAACCGGACTTATCAGCACTTCACTTGGGGGAAGTGTTACTTCAGGACATCCTATTCCCATGGGTAAACAGACTGAGAGGAAAGGATCCGAGTCCGCATGGCCCTTGTCTATATCTGTTGGAATTCTCTGGAGTGATGTCTGGGGCTAAAAAGGCCCCATGACATGCCTTCTTGCCATCATTATAAGAAATTGAAAGCATTCAGTAATGCAGTTTTGTTTTATGCCGTCATTGGCCATAATTAGCATATGACATGCTTACTGTCTTCTAAAACAGCATACTTACTGGAGCAATTTTTATTCAAAAAAGATCCAAATGGTCCAGAGATAGATTATATGAAACCAGTTCTTTGCAACGGTACGACCTTGATTAGGCCATAGAGCCAAAGTTCTCAGATGCTGTGGGTAAAAGACTCCTATGGGAGCTTGTCGAAAATGCAGACCCCTGGGCCCCTCTTCAGAGCATCTGAGTTCATTTATGGGGAGGCCTAGGAATCTGTATTTTCAAAGCACTCAGATCATTGGGGTGCATCAAGGTTTGCGATGCATTGCCAGAGAAGCAAAGAGCTGTGCTTTGGGCAGGGATGTTTCAGGTTTCTCGTCTCTGAGGTGTTACATTATGTAAAAATATTTAGGTCTCATCCTGGCTGGCATGACTCAGTGATTGGAGAGTC
>NW_006284839.1:2599184-2606483 GCF_000327345.1 Myotis davidii | reverse complement strand
GGAGAAATGGGTTACTATCTTCAAAGCCATTTAAACCTATTTTTAAAGCAAAAGAAACAAAAGAGGGAAAGAATATTAATGAGGGGAGTACTAATTAGGATGTTATAGTGACCTTTCTGTGTCTACATGCCTTCAAACTTACCCACTCAACAAACCTGGCTGCCATTCTCTCCTGCCCCTTCTACTAATTAGCCCATGGATGGTTTCTCTAGAACTTTCTGAGTGAGACATTGACTCCCAAAACTAAACACTGGCTGAGAGGGACCCTATGCCAGTAATCCCTATGCCTGTTTTGATCTCCTAATGTTCTCTCCTAAAGGAATTTTATCTAAAGGAAATTTCCTAGTGTTTTCTTTGAGGTGGCGACAGCTGTTACCATGTTCATTGGCCTCTTTACGTAAGAAGAGGCCATTTAAATTGTCCTACCATTTCTTATGCCTTTTTGTCCCAGGTCAGACTCAACCTGAGGGGAGTGTTAGGAGTTATCTTGGGGGAAGAGTCATGGATTGTTTAAGAGTTATGATTATTATTAATTTTACAGAGAGGCAAAGAGAAAGAAAAAGATTTGTTGTTCTACTTATTTCTGCATTCACTGGTGATTCTTATATGTTCTGGGAGGGGGGATCGAACCCATAACCTTGGAGTATTGGGACAACACTCTAACCAACTGAGCTACCTGGCCGAGGCCTGTTTATGAGTCTTGAAGATGGAACCCCAGAGCTATTGGTGCCCTCAAAGTTCAAGCATGACCAGTGCTTTCGTTTTACAGAAGTGAAGCCAAGCAACAGACACATTAAGTAACTCGCTGTAGATACACAGCTCATTGGTGGATGCAGGTTTAAGAGTTTTCATTCCATCCAACAGAAGCAGAGAATCACTGATTTCAGAGCAGATTTTCTAGGGCAGTTCATACCTAGACCCACTCAGCGCCCAACCAAAACTGATGAAAAGGCTCTTCAGTGTTCAGATCACCTGAGAGAGTGCAAGTAAAAGTGGGTAGGATGGCTCACCATGCCCATTCCCTCTGCTAGTCACTTAATCATCCCCTCAATCCTGGCTGGTTCCAGGAAGTCTTGAAGAAAACTTTGCAGAGGATGACACTTAAGGGTTGATGGAATGGGCTGAACTTGAAAAAGGGCACAAGCTGGGCAGATCCTCAGATATCTTCAGGGCCGGCAAAATCACCACCGGGCCTCTCCTTTCCCCATGTTGATACTGTTTGTCACAGAATCCGAGAGGATTCTAGGTCCATTTAGACATTTAGCTCTCAAACAACACATAAGACAGAACTGTATTTTCAAATCATTATTTATTGAAATTGCAAACAAAGCTTCTCAACTAGAAGAGAGTTCTCTCTCACTTGTTTTTAAGGAGTTTCCATCCGTAAAAGTTCCCCTAGCGGGGTAAATCCCAAAGTGTGTAGACTTGGCTTTATCCTAGCCTCAGAGTAGGCGTAACCTTTTCTTATCAAGATGAATTGAGACAACAAAGCTCCAAGTTGGTTCTGCAATCACTGAGCAACCGGTGCTAACAATCCACGACCAGAGTGAGCAGGGGAATGGTCCCTGAGCTTTGCCAGTTCCCTCTTGAGCCTTTTCCCACTGCCTGCAGGATTTGTGCATTTCAGCGGGACAGAATATAACCTGTGTACAGCTTATAGAGGAGAAACTGAGAGGCAGAGAAGCAGGGCCTAAAGCACTTCTTGCTGCCACCCAGGGTTTAAAGACATGCCCAGATGCTGCCCGTGTTCATATGCAATGGCTCGGCTCCAAGGACGATTTCATCTTTCCAAATTTTAAGATACCTCTACTCAGACATTTTCTTTTTCTTACTATATTTTCTTAACTATATAAGTGATATCTATATCTCTATATCTCTATCTAGACAAATAGATATTATAGATAAATAGATAGAGATTAGAGATATAGATATTTGCTTTTGTTAAAAATTAAAACATGGCTCACGTGGAGCATCATCCTGTACACCGAAAGGTTGCAGTTTCCATTCCCTGTCAGGGCACATACCTAGGTTTCGGGTTCAATATCCAGTCAGGGTGTGTATGGGAGGCAGCCAATTGATATTTCTCTCTCACATCGATGTCTCTTTCTCCCTGTCTCCCTTTCTCTAAGGTCAATGAACATATCCTTGGGTGAGGATTACAAACAAAACTTTTAAGTATCAGAAGGTTGCTTAATTACAACCGTACTGAGTGTTGGTTTGGTACTTGATTTCCCCTCCCCACTTCAATAATAAGTTTTAGAGAGTGTCTTCTACCAGCACAAACAAATCTATCTCATTATTTTAAACAACTTCATAGATTTATTTCCATGTTTGGATATACCATTGCCTATTTAATCATTCTCATATTGAGGGCATATAAGCTGTTTTTTTCCAAAAGGTCACTTTCATGTGCTACATTCAAAGGCACTTGATAGCACATAAAATGTTATTGTTATTAATACTCCTTGTCCTTAGAACACCTACCTAGACACTGAAAGGAAGGCCTCCGAGGCCTGGAGCCAGATTCTCACTTAGAAGACACCTTGTTCCGCTGTTGTACTTACAATTGCTCATTTTGCCATCCCTCTTAATAGCCTTCCCAGGCCCAGCTGCCACTCACCTTCCTTGGCTCGGAGAAGTAGCTGACTTTGCCTGACTAGGAATGCAAGTATCTTACAGCCAAGCCCTGGTTCAGTTACACACTCAAAAGTGCCAAAGGGAGGTCACACAGTGAAGCAAACAAGGTTCAAGGTTGTTCCCCCTCCCCTGCCAGCCAGAATGGAATCACCTGTACTAGTTGAAAGGCCAAAAGCACTGAGCCATTCTGAGCAGGATTGTGGTGTCTGCTTTCATCCCTTCTTAAAGTACAGAATCAAGATTGAAGTCCTCTTCTTCTCGGGGCTCTGAGAAGAAGATGCACGCACACAACTGTGAGCAACACAGGACAAGTTCTTTCTACGGTTATCAGCGGCCTTCAACATTAGAGACAGGCAAAGGCCTTACAGCAGGTGCCTTGTTCCAGGAACTAAGGTGTTCCGACTCCGATTCTGCCACACGTGCAAACCCCTGTCAGCCAACACGACTACATGGCTGTTCTGTAAACTCAGCCAAAACAGCCTCTGTTCAGGTAGGCCCTCGGGCATAAAAGGTGCACTTC
Organism: Myotis davidii; assembly: GCF_000327345.1. Lineage (NCBI taxonomy): Eukaryota > Metazoa > Chordata > Mammalia > Chiroptera > Vespertilionidae > Myotis > Myotis davidii. The sequence goes on along the minus strand of NW_006284839.1, from coordinate 2,603,326 downwards.
CAGATAAAGGAAACCACGTTCTAGCAGCAGATTTCAGCCCATTTCCTAGTCTGTTATGTGTCAGGCGTTTTCTAACACCAAGAGACAAACTGCCCTGCCAGAGAAGGCGGCAGTTGCATGTGTATGAAGTTGTGAAGAAGCAAGGGCATGGGATTTTAATCCTGGCTCTGCCCTGTGTCTAGCTGAGGAAGTCCCTTCACCCCTTAGAGTCTCAGATCCTCACGTTACAGGGACGGCTTTGAACAGAATGATTTCTGGGGCCCTACAGTTTTATTGAGGTCTCAAAATCACTGAATCAAAAGGTAGAAACAAACAGTAATGGCTACAGCATCACATGCAGACAACAGAGTGGATTCTCCAGAGCCTCTAAAATAGGCAGTGGTCCCGAAAGCCTTCACCAGCCCAGTGTATTTCAACTATTTTTAAGACATGCCCCCATTCGATAACTGAAAAATCTTGGTTCTGGCCAGTGTGGCTCGGTGGGTTGGGTGCTGTCCTGTGCACTGAAAGGTTGCTGGTTCAATTACCAGTCAGGGTACATGCTGAGGTTGCAGGTTCCATCCTGGTAGGGGGACATGTAGGAAGCAGCTAGTTGACGTTTCACTCTCACACTGGTGTTTCTCTCCCTCTCTCCCCACCCCTCTCTCTTTCTCAAAATAAAAAAATAAATCTCACGCCTTCTGTTAACATGCATAGAAAATGTCAAGATCAACTTGAGGTCCAAACCAGATCAAAGCAATGGCAATTTTGAATATGTTTTTCCAAACTTCCATGGACCTTAGAGATTGTGATAAGGCTTCTCTCCTCCTTCCCCTCTGAGAATCTCTGCCCAAATTTTGCCTTTGCTGGAGCCTGTGTCAAAAAGGTAGCAATAAAAGATCAGAAAGGGCTGTCAGTGACTTCATATTAAAATTCTTATTTCTCCAAACAATGGATTCTTTTTGAGGCCCTTACACTAATTCTTATAGTCTTAGTACGGCAAAGCCTTTACCAGTCAACTTTCTGAGACTGTGATAAGGATGAGTAGACTGTCTTTCACAACTTGGCGAAGAATGGGTGTGTTGGAGAATGAGCTAATGTGAATGCATAATGATTCCCTCTCCTGCCCCCAAACTTTCTGAAAAGCTGAACTTACTTCATGAGATGAAATTTCACTGAATGGACAGAAGGATGATAGAGAGTTTGCACTGAGGCATTTTTTAAAAAGGAAGTCTGATTGTCATAGTAACGCTCTGAAAAGGCTTTGATGCAACCTTGGAATTACTTCACATCCAATTACACAGGACATCCACTTGGGGTGAGAGATAAGTGCTTCTGTGACTGCAAACACAGAAAGAAAATCCATTTACCCTTTTTAGCCAATTTATTAAAGCAGGGGAGAATTATTTTTAAAATGCAATTTCTGACTTCAAGTAAGGAGGAGTATTAGAAAAATATTTCTTGGTGTAGTTTAGAGTTTCCTAATAAAAGAGAAAATACTGCAAGAAATCACAAGTATGGGTTCTTTGGGAAGCAGAGAGATTTGGGGCTGGGACAAGCACTGAGCGGTCATTGAGTCTGGTCCTTGGTCATCAGGAAGGGCCAGGTGCAGGCAGGCAGGACCTCTTACCTTAAGGACTAAAACCTCCCTGTGTAAACATCCTGATGCTTGAAGTCTCACTGCCACCATTTCTTATGATTTTCTAAGAGCTTGGCACCTTAGTCTGTTTGTCTCATTCTAGCTTCAGGACAGACCATCACCGTCAGAGACATTTGCTGAGCACTTTTGTACAATGAGTCTTGCTAGGTCAACAGAGAAAAGCTAGAAGATGGAGTTCCTGCCATTGAAATCTTACAGGAACTATCCCCTGCCATCAGCTCAAAACTATTCTTATAACTAGGTATTGTTAAGCTCTTCAGAACATCACATTTTGGAACATAGAAAGAGTTTCAATATGTCTTGCCCATCCCCTAAATAAACACATTGGAACAAGGTAAGTGGTTTTGCCCCAAATCACATGCGGAGTCAGGATACAAATCTAGGTCTCCCTACATCCAGGCCAGATGAAAAGTATCTGAGCATTTTTCTTCGCAAAGATATGCTAGCTGATATATACTGCTTACCTCCCTTCTAAGTAAATACCCACATATGTTTTTTTTTAATGTTTTCTGTCTCCCTCCTTCCTATACAGAGATTTATAGCTCTATCACTTTAAAAAATATGTATAGGCTCACATTCCTTGGAGAAATAGCTGATTCCAGGTCTGGAGCAGGGAAGGTACAAGATGAACTTAGAACTGTCCCTGCTGGAAAGCAGGCAGATACTCATGGACTAATGGGGGCTTGCCAAAAGGAGCAGCTGTAAGGGGCTTGTGCTATCTAAATTTGGGATATGTTGAGTGTTGAAAAGAATAATGATGGTAATTTATGAATGCAACAAGTACCCTATTGAGTCCATAGTGATACTCAATACCTACATGATGTAAATGTACGAATAAGTAAATAGAGAAAGGGGAAAGGCAAAACTCTTCCTTACAGAAGAATGCCAGGTAATCAATGGAGAGAAAAGGACATTAGAAAGTTCACTATTTTACCACCCCCAGTGAAATAGCTAACTCGGGCAAAGATCACCAAGGAACACTAAAACCATTTTGTGAAATGTCATTGGGTGTCAGGATATTCTCATGGTATTAAAGGATCACACAGGTTACTTATTAAATACTAAGGGGCAAAGGCACCTCTACAATGGAGAGACCCAGCCGGCACCCCCTTCACAACTGAGCAAACTTATGGTCAAGAGAAGTGGTAGGGTCCAGGTATCAGTATTTTTTAAGCCGTTCCAGCTGATTCTAATTTCCAGCCAGAATTGAGAATACCATCCTAGTGCTTAGATTTACACGAATATATTTGTAATCTTACATACATATTTTCTTAAAGTTGTAGGAAGCAAGCCACCCTTAAGCACGGTTTCAGAATTGTGATGGTTAAAGGCTCTGTGATGGTTAAAGAAGTAGGTGATTGTTCTAAGACTATGGGGAAAAATACATACATCATAAATACAATTTATTCATTCAACAAAGGTTTATTTAGCCTGGTCCTGTGGGACAACTTGACATTATGCATCTCCTGAAGTGTTGCAGTAACAAGTCCACACCATTACTTATGTAACATGCTAACCAAAGATGTTGAACCTGAATACAGTCATGGACAGCATTCAGATAAAGCCAGAATGTTGAATATTTAACAAGACAACTAGTGGACTCTTCAAAGAGGTCAATGACTTGAACAAAAAAGAAGTCGGTGATTGCCCTGGCCGGTTTGGCTCAGTGGATAGAGTGTTGGCCTGCAGACTGAAGGGTCCTGGGTTTGATTCCAGTCAGGGGCATGTACGTTGGTTGCGGGCACATCCCCAGTGTGGGGTGTGCAGGAGGCGGCTGATCGATGTTTCTAACTCTCCCTCTCCCTTCCTCTCTGTAAAAAAGAAGTAGGTGATTGTTCTAGAAACTAATGAGATATAACAATCAAACAAAATGCATGAAATTTGCTTAGATCCTATAATTCTTTAAAAAAAAACAAAAACCATAAAATACATTTTTGGGACAATTAAAGAAATTTGAATATAGACTTATTTTAGACACTATTAATGACAGTTTTCTTATGTATAATAATGGGTTGAGGGTAATATGGGAGAATGTCCTTATTCTAAGGAGATATAGTCTAAAGCAGTGATGGCGAACCTATGACACGCGTGTCAGAGGTGACACGCGAACTCATTTTTTTGGTTGATTTTTCTTTGTTAAATGGCATTTAAATATATAAAATAAATATCAAAAATATAAGTCTTTGTTTCACTATGGTTGCAAATATAAAAAAATTTCTAAATGTGACACGGCACCGGAGTTAAGTTAGGATTTTTCAAAATGCTGACACGCCAAGCTCAAAAGGTTCACCATCACTGGCCTAAAGTATTTAGGGATGAGGTGTCATGATAACTGCTTTCAAATGGTTCAGCAAGAAAAGTAAGTGTGTGTGTGTGTGTGTGTGTATGTGTGTGTGTGTGTGTGTAGAAGGTGGCTCAGTTTGGCGAGGAAGAGGATGGAAGCCAGGGAGCCGGGTGTCTGCGGGCACATGGCCCTGCCAGGCAGTGTCCAAAGCTCCTCTAG
>NW_006284839.1:2589113-2599132 GCF_000327345.1 Myotis davidii | reverse complement strand
AATGCCAGGGATGAGGCTCCTGTGGGCAGTGCTCTCAGCTGCATCCGTTTCCCGTGCTGCCAGCTGGACAGAAGTTGGGGAAAGAAGAACGGCTTGCCCGTGATCTGCTTTCTCGCCACCCACCACGATCTAACTGGAAATGGCAAGATGTTTCTTTGAGGGTACAAAAATGCAGGTGTCCATCAGCACACACTGGGTCAGGCACCCTATGGATCCAAGGGCAGACTCGAATGTTCGTTAAGCCTCTGGGGTCAGGAGACCCCACGCCATGGTGACCCTGGAAGCCTCACAGCAAGGCAACAGCAGACCTCTTTCTTCATTGTGTCTCCTTTAATGCCACCAAAGCAATACATTATTACTAAAAGTTTTCTAAGATGCTACCAGTTGATGACTTATTACTCCATTTCCAAATTCTGGGGTTGAAGAACATATACTAAGAATATATGAATAAAAAAATGAATATGAATTTTAAAATGCCCCAGGAGCTTAAAGGAGGAGGAGAGCACTAGGGCGGTGGTGGGGGATTCTGGGGTGAGTGACAGATTCGGGGGGCTTGGCTGAAGGCCAACCAGATAAAGGTGTTCTTTCCCCCTCTTTCACTTTTTGCTCTTTTTTTAAAACATATTTTTATTGATTTCAGAGAGGAAGGGAGTGGGATAGAGAGACAGAAACATCAATGTTGAGAAAGAATCACTGATTGGCTGCCTCCTGCACACCCCCTACTAGGGATCAAGCCCACAACCTGGGCATGTGCCCTAATCTGGAATCGAATCGTGGCCTCCTGGTTCATAGGTCGGCACTCAACCACTGAGCCCCATCAGCTGGACTCCTTTGCCATCTCTTTAATTTCTTTTCTCTCTCTCTCTCTCTCTCTCCCTCATGTCTCTCTTCCTACACACACACACACACACACACACACACCGACCAGTTAATGAAACTACAGTGAAGTTCAGGTTGGCCTCAGTCTCCACCCCTGGCCACCTGGTGTGGGGAGCCATGCCATCTTCATACTGACTGAGAAGGAGGTTCAGACCTTTTCACTAGAAAAGGCCCCCAGGCACATCATCTCTTTCCTGTGTAGACCTGCAAGGGAGGTAGGTGATCCTACCTCTCCCGCTTGGAAGGAGCCTGGCAGCGCTTTCTGCACTGAGTTCACAAGAAAGGGACGAGCCTGTGTGGAAAGACACCCTTTTCGGCTGCCAACACAAGCAGATCTTGTAGGGTGGAGGGGATCTGTCACCCCTCCAGGATCTTTGCTCTCCTTGGGAGCCCGGGCTCTCAGGTTTCACAAAGGAATTTATAGAGCAGACTGACGCCTCTGGGGTTGGAATCGGCTCAGGACTAAGTGGAGAGCTTGAAGAGGGACAGGCATCCTTCTCGGCTTTGAGCGGGCTGGGGATTGTTTACCAGGGGATGAAAATGTCCTCTCACTGAAAAGGAATGTTTGGCAAGGAAATGACCTCTGGAGGCACAACCCAGTTGCTCCCTCCGGAGTCAGACTGGGTTGGTAGCAGATCAGAACCACTGACCTGGACAGAGCGTACTGGGCAGGGCCTGGGAGGGGGCTAGGATCTCGGGAGCTTTGTGCTGTTTAAAGCAACCCCTGCCTTCAGAGGACAGCTGTCCTCTTTCCCCGGTAAATTCAGCACAGCAAAAGAAGGAAAAGGGGAAAACTGAGCTTAGAAATCATATAACAAATAAAAGGAATGCTTGATCTGTTCGTGTAAGCATTTCCTACGGTACCACTTGGCTCAGAGCTTGTCCCAGGTCTTTTCAAAACCATGGTTAGTCCCAACTGGCATGACTCAATGGTTGAGCTTCCACCTATGAACCAAGAAATCACAGTTCAATTCCTGCTCAGGGCACATGCCTGGGTTACAGGCTCGATCCCCAGTGTGGGGGCATGCAACATGCAGCCAATCAATGATTCTCTCTCATCATTGATGTTTCTATCTCTCTCTCCCTCTCCCTTCCTCTCTGAAATCAATAATTTAAAAACAACAACAAACATGGTTAGGGGATACTGAGATGGTATGGTGTGAGTTCCTCTGGCTGCTGACATCTACACTTGGATGAAGAGGAGACAGATGATGTCCTTCCTTATTTGGTGGCTCTGGAAGCCACATTCCCTCCTCATCTCTCTTCGCATAAGAGCCTGACCCCAGTTAGCAGAAGCCCAAGCCATTCAGCAACCCCCACCCTGACGCTTCCTTATCTCGGAGTCTTCGCTGTGGAATTCCAAGGCCCAGTCGTGCTCCGGATGTGCTTCAACCCATGGCTGCCACTTGGCTCCTCTTGTCATGACAAGCAGATAACATAGCTCACATGCCTTCTCCTTTTCCTGCATACCAACCAGACCCCAGCTCTGAAAAGGAAATGCACCACAAACCGCGAGAGGCGGGTTTTATTTTTTCATAGACATCGTTAAGACTGAAATAAGCCTAGCATTGTGGAGAGTGCTTTCCCATATTGCTTCAGTTAATTCTCTCAATCACTCCGGGATTTCAACAGATGAGAAAATTAGCAGGTGCAAAGGTTAATTAAATATCTGCAGTCACATAGCAAGTGTGTGTGGGTGGGGGGGAGGGGGTGTGGGGAGGGAAGGATACAGATTCAAACCCTAAGCTGACTCCAAGTCCAGAGCACCATTACTGTCGATAAATCCCATCACAGCTAAGCATGAACCTGATGGCAATCATTGTCAAGAAGGTTTACCAAGTTCAAACATCATTCACTACAAGGCATGTTATCAAAGGTACACTTCCATTATTCATCAACATCACCATAGTTACAACCACAGCTCAAATGCAATGTACGTGAACTTTATATCTGAGAAGCAGCAAGAATGTAGAGATGATCTTTGCTGAACGTATTAGTAAATGAATTGGTAGAAATATGAAACAAATTGGCAGGAATATACAAGTCAATAAATAAATAAGTTAAATGGCTCCTTTAAAAGACCAATGGATACCCTTATCTGGGCTAAAACAGTGCAAACCCAGCCAAATGCTGTTTATAAGAGACACAGTTACACCAGAATGACCTTGAGAGGTTAAAAATAAAAGGACGGCCAAAGAGACACCATGTAAATGTTATCAAAATATGCAAAGGGTAATGTTATTACCAGACAAAATAAATCAAAGAAGAAAAGCATTAAATGGGACAAAGAGGGATTAAAAACCCAATCCAACAAAAATGCCAGTAATTAATTTTTATACAGTCAACAACATAGCATCAAAATAACAAGAAACCAAGTCTGAGTTCTCAGGCATGCCAAGAATGGTATGCATGGCAAAAAGTACTATTTGGGCCCAATAGAAACTTGCTGTCTCTTCCGGTGGATAATTTGTCTGCAGTGTATTTAAAGCAGGAAGCTTAAGCTCAGACTTCCAGAATTGGAAGTGCCAAAGTATTTCAGGGAGAAGTTATTTATGCTGTATTGAGGATTTTGCGTCAGGGAAGCATTATAACAAATAGACCATGAAAATCACACCACATCCTAAGGAAAAACAAAAAGCCACAGAAGGTTCTTGGAGTGTCTCTTCAGGAAATCCTCAAGCATTCAAGGCTCCTGCCAGTTAGCCTAATGTGTTCATAAATTTCCCCCCAACAAACTCATTCCAGCACCAGAAAATGACACATCCATCAAACTTCAGAGGATTGATAGCTAAACTCTTCCAGGACTATGGGCATGAAGCCAGGAAAGGGATGCATGCCAGAAAATTAAGCCCCTTCTTGCCAGAAATGGAAATAAGAACAGAAAGAAAAACCAGTTAGTTTTTTTCAACTCATATCTACCATGTTTTAGGCAAAAGAGTGACGATATAGTTCAGAGCTCCTTGCAGATGAGATGAAATTTCTCACAAAATTAAGGAACACATCTCATCTTCTCCAGCAGGGCTTGGGTCTGTGGAGGAAAAGGACCAAGAAGCTAACAAGGTGGGGAAGGGTGTCTCTGGACTGGGCACCTTGGTTTCTAAATGATATCCTTTGAGGGGATACAATCTGAGTTTATGTTAAAGAAAAACTTAAAACTGGTAAATGCTAATTTAGAGTTTATTCTGATGAGTATAAATTAGACCATGAATTGGTTAGAACAGCTGAATAAATAAGTTTCTAGGAGAAGAGTGCTTTTTTTTTCCTGATCCTTTGTTGGGTTACACTAAAGTGAGATTCCTATACTTAAAGAGGAGTGATGTAATTGAGTTGAGCTCACTAGTACTTTATGTTCTACATCCAAACCAAATAAATGCCTCCAAACTCTGTGGGAATATGGAAAGTAGACCCCACAAGGTCATTGACCAGCAAGGTTTGTGTGTGCAGGGGTTAAACATGCACACACATATATCCAATAAAGCAGTAATATGCAAATTGACCATCACACCCTCACAAGATGGCTGCCTATGACCATGCTGGCAGAGGGGTTAGTGAGGGACGACCAAACAGCTGAACAAGGAGGCTTCGGGGGGCGACCAGGCCAGCAGGGGGGCAATTGGGAGCGACCAGGCTGTAAGGGAGGGCAGTTAGGGCTACCAGGCCACAGGCTGGGCTGAGGGGACATCCCTCCCCCCCACCCCCCGTGCACGAATTTCATGCACTGGGCCTCTAGTATACAAATATATTTATATACATGATGATAGATAGATAGATATTAATTTTGGGTCTCCTGTCTCTCCTTTTCTACTCTTTGTGTTCTCTTTTCCCTTTCTCCTCTCTCTGGTTGGTGTGACTCTGCCTGTTTCATTCCCTGTGTCTACCAGTGGGTAGGTGTTGTCTCTATTGTCTTTCCATGGAGCTCAGCATATTTCTCTCAGTCACTGGCTCTCTGCCCTTCTCTCTTTGTCTCCCTCCCTTTCTTGCCCCTGCCTTTTGCTCTGGCTGTGGCTGCTGCTGCTGCTGCTGCTATGATGCATTTTCTATTGATGGAGTGAGCATTGAGGATGCCCAAATAAGGAATTGGGTTTCAGTCAGGGGTGAGATCATGGTAGCCAGGCAATGCTTGCACTCTGCACCATGCTCAGGACTGTCACAAACACTGGCCACTTTATGCTCAGACACTTATGATGGGGAGGAGACAGAGTGATGTAGCCAGACCAGTTTATAAAAGGCAGCCCAGGCTCTCTGTTGGCAGCTGCCACTTATTACAATTCAGTCACTTTTCCATCTCACAGCGATATGCATTCATGTCTGTTACGATCACTTTGCTGTGCTCTTACTGGAGGGAAACCATCTTCCTTAGAACCATTTAGATAATTAGAGTAAATCACTGGATAAGGGAAGCTCAGGTACAACAATGAAACTATTGTGTGTGAGGTTTTTTTTAACCCAACCTCCTTTAAAAAAATATTCAAAAAAATTGCCACATCTGAGTTCTGAAATCATCTGAGTTCAGATCATCTAGGTTCTGTTCCTCTCATTTTTTTCTGTGGCTAAAGCCAGGAACTTTCGAGAAAACTGCAATTGCTTGTCACTTAGAGTGAAGGATAAAGGATAATTTTGTTTGCCTGAGATTTAACCCACCTGAGTAGTTTTCCAACATGCTCCTTGATCAAAAGGCTGGCTAAAAAACTTCCAACCAACCAATGGGGGAATAACTTCCCTAATAAAACAGCTTTGCTTAATCAAGCATTCCTTCATGGCATTTTATGAAATTCATTTTTACTGAGTCTTTCTGGAACCTACAGAAAATCTTCAAAATGGACAGCATCAATTTCGGGTGCAGTGAGGGGCAGGGAGACAGGCTATAATGCAGGTCAAAGGTACAGCTCCATTTTACTAGGTAGGTGTGTGTGTGTGTGTGTGTGTGTGTGTGTGTGTGTGTGTCTGTGTATAAGGGGAGTTGAAGTCAGAAAGGCAGGGAAGCTTATATTTTAAATTCATGGCTCATGAAACTGATTTAAAAAGGTTTTTAAAGCCGTTTAGAAGAGCTAGCTAAGGTGTGAAACTTTCCACCTAGGAAAAATTCTAAACTGGAAAGAGACTTTTCCCTCAACCCAACCTGCTTGTGACCATTCACTGAGCATTCACCATAGGCCACCCCCTGGAATCAATGTTTAATTAGCTCACTGAAATTTCATGGTAACCCTCTAATACAGATACAATTGTTTTCACTATTTTGCAAATGAGAAAACTAAACTGGATGGGTTAAAGCACTTTGTTCACACAGGAAGGAAGGAAGAAGGAAGGAAGGGAGGGAGGGAGGGAGGGACCTGGGGTTCAAACCCAGGTCTATTGACCTTACAGTTTGTGCTTTCAAATACCTGTCTTATGGGCAGACTTTCCACCCAAGAGTCCAGCTACAGAGAGAAAATGGGCTCTAGCCTCAGTGGCAACAAATGTCCCAGATTGGGAGCCTGCTTACCCTCTCTGGGCTCATCCAGTCAGTCTCAGAATGCTGTGGAGACCATCATAGTAAGAGCTCTTTAGGTTTGCCAAGCCCAATACCATTTGCAAAGCCTTACATCTGTTATCGTGAATGATCTTTTCTTATTCCCATTTTGACAGAAAAAGAGATGAAGATCCAATGAGGTTAAGTGATTTGCTCAAAGTTACATACCCAATAGCTGACCGTCAAGAATTGGGCCAAGACTCTGTCCAGTGCCCTTTGAGCTACTTCTCCTGGGACAACTCCAGTTATTTGATCATGACTAATCTGAAGTGTTGTTTTGAAAAATAGTCTCAGGGTAGATCAAGACTTAACAAGAAAAAAATATCATAATTGATTAGCCATGTCTGCATGGCTCCAGAATAAAGAGTGGCAGCACACTCACACAATTATGTCATCTCTGACATCTATTTAGTGAAACCACATAATTTCACAGAAGAGGAAATTGAGGCCTACCTCAGAAATTCTGAGACTTCTCAGAATTTGAATTATGCTAATTCCAAATGAACTGAAACTGAATTGAATGAATTGAAGTGAAGCAAAGTGAGGTGAATTGATTTGAACTGAATGTACCTGGGCCAACCTAAGTAATGTTAGGCATAGTGATCAGTATACTACACAGTGACATTGAAACAAAATAGGAATAGAGCTAGAATGTGTGAGAAGGAAGATACAGAGCATTTCCCTATCCCACATTCTCAATATCCAGAAATTGCCTATAAGTAACTAATAGTAAATATTATTAAGTTATCCCTTTTACAAGATGCTGAGTGGTACTTTTCTGCTTGCCCTAGATTTGTTGTCTAGGGCCTATGGCTAAAAAACAAGGAGAACAGCCACACACAATAAGAATAGGGCCAAAACCTTGACACAGGGAAGGGATGTAGAACTAGCCCTATGGAAACCCCCTTACCATCACTCTCATCCTACTTCCTGAGTCTGTGTGGATGACTATCAACTCCATCCCACTGCATGCCTCCTTTTAACAATAAATATTATTCAATGCTAATTTACCATCATAAAATATATTTGATAGGTACTATAACTTATATATGCATATAATCCCCCAAACCAATATAATGCCCTAACTTGATAGAAATAATATAAAAGGGGTGTAATTTATAATTAAAATAACATGTGTTTTAGTGTTTTCTAGGGCACTTAAAGATATAATTAAGTCTATGATTATTTGGGCCTACTTAAAATGAATAAGTTGGATTTTCTTCAAAAAGTAACTTCATATAAAGTTAAATACATTGACACTTTGTCTTTATACTTAACATATTGACATAAGGAATAAATAAGTAAGTTTGTGTATATATAGATTTAATCTCCGTTGCTGGGGTCCAACCCCAGCAGTTCCAGGGGTCCCCAAAGGTGTGGACGGAGTCAGCGAAGAAGGAATGACACAGAGACAGCGTTCAGTTGATCAGCAGCCTAGCCAGGATCTCTAGCCAAGTTCTGGTCAGGATCTCCAGCGAAGTTCTGGTAGGATACTCCAGCCAGGTTCTGTGTCCATGTTCTCTTGCTACGTTCTCCTGCCAGGTTTTGTCACCAGATTCTGTAGCCAGGTTCTTCAGCCAGGTTCTGCAACCAAGTTCTGTAACCAGGTTCTGTCCAGGATCTTTTGCCATGTTCTTCTGCTGGGGAAGGGGTTAAGAGGTTTTATTCCCTCCCTAACTTCAGGGGAAAATCCCTACCTGGGGAAACAACCTTTCTCGGAGAGGTGACCTTGGTTAAAACACAGCGCCAAGAAGGTGAGCAAACATATTAAGAACAGTATGCTATATATGCCAGGTCCCTTGAAAAAGCAAGGATGGACTGGCTCCCGGCACTGCGTGGAACAAATAAAATGCAGATCCATATATTGGCAACGTAAACAGCACAACCAGCTTGTCATCAGTGATGTGATTGTCCAAAATGGTCAACAGTTCTTGGTAAATTTTCTAAAAAAACAAGTACTGTATAATCTCCCTTGATTTACATGGTAATTGTATTTCTGGAAAATTAATGTCTATGAAAGCCATACAAAAATACAATGTATTTCTAGGCTTAGATAGTTACAAAATATCTTGGAGAGTCCCAGACAGATGTGTGAGATGTGAGTCATTTCTTGGTGTGGCATTGTCTCGTGGATTGCTGGAAGTCTGGAATCCCTGGTCTCACCCTTTAAATGTCAGTGCCATCTGCCATTCACTGTGATAGCCAGTAACAGCTCCACATATTTCCAAAGTCACCCTAGGACAGCAGTTCTCAACCTGTGGGTTGTGACCCTTTGGGGGTCGAATGACCCTTTCACAGGGGTTGCCTAAGACCATCGGAAAATACATATATATTTACATATTGATTTTGTGATTAATCACTATGCTTTAATTATGTTCAATTTGTAACAATGAAATTGGGGATCACCACAACATGAGGAACTGTATTAAAGGGTCGCGGCATTGGGAAGGTTGAGAACCACTGCTCTAGGAGATGGTGTCACCCTGTTGAGGACATTGTCCTCTATGGAAAAGACTGGGAATGGAATTGAAGTCTAAGGGAGTAATATCAGCTAGGGCTCCTACTGCAGTTTCCTGGATGAGATTAAGGGGGTACTTCTCACTGAAGCCAAGTATGGAGGGGTGCCAACAGAACTGAGCATAAAGAGCAGGCCTTCCAGCATTACAGAGAGACTGGCATCCCTTCTCCCCAGTTGGATAATTACAGAACACTGCCTTCTGCTTCTGCAACAAAGAGAAATGGAAAGATGTGGAGGGTGCAGAGATGATTCGCCACTTGGAGCAACCTATCATTGACCCAAGCAATGAGCTTGAGTTTCCCATTGGACAGCTGAACATAGTACAGTGCAGCGAGCGGGGCTTGAGCCATCTTGCTGTTACCCCACGTGAGAGGGTTGCCTATCTAGTGCAAATACCCAACAATAAGAGGATGCTGCATATGCCACCCACCCTTGGTGAGAGCTGAGTGGAAGGAGAGTCCAGGAACAGAAGAGGTGGAGGTGGAGCCAAGTCTTCCAGTCAGAAAGTAATAAAGCAGGGGAATCAGAAGGGGGTCTTCAGGAGCCTCCAAAGAACTGCTGCATGAACATCTGTCACACAGAGGCATGGACATTGATAAGCATGATTTGGATAATTAGCAATACAACAAGGGAGGACCTCAACCAGTTAAGTAAAAACAAGTTTGTCCTTTCTCCGCCTCTTTTCCTGGCTTGTGAGGGTTGATTTTATGTGTCAATTTAACTGGCCTTAGGGTTCCTAGATATTTGGTTAAACACTATTCTGGGTGTGTCTTTGAGGATGTTTCTGGATAAGGTTAACATTTGAATCATTAGACTGAGTAAAGCAGATTGCCCTCCCCAATGTGGGTAGGCCTTATCCTATCTGCTGAAGGCCTGAATAGAATAAAAGGCTCAGTAAGAGAGAATTTGGTCTCTGTCTGGTTGTCTGTGAGCTGGGACATGGATCTTCGCCTGCCTTTGGACTCAGAGTCAGACTGGACTGGCTCTCCTGGTTCCCAGGCCTTCAGACATGGACTGGAACCATCCCTCTGGCTCTCTGGTTTCCTGCTTTCCAAATGCAGACCTTGGGACTTCTTGTGTTTATCCTTAGGTCTTTACCACCCTGACTTGATG
>NW_006284839.1:2581648-2587501 GCF_000327345.1 Myotis davidii | reverse complement strand
CCTCTTTTATCCCTAAATATTTTTATTTTTGGCTGTTGGTTTGCTTCAATTTGTTTTCCTATTTGTATAGGAATATAAATTAGGATCGAGAATATTATTGCTTGGATTTCTATTTTGAAAAAGTGTGAAATGTGAAGATTCCCAACTCTTGGTATTTGTAACTAACACATGTAAAATCATTCAAAGTGACTTTTGGAATACTTTTATCTGTCAACAGATTTAAATAGAGGCATCTGAGTGGTGAACTTCACATCTTCAATGAGTTGTAATTTCTTCTTGGTTTCCAGTTGCATTTTCAGATCTTGAAAAAGTGCCTTTTACTTACGATTACTATATTAGTTTCCTAGGGCTTCCATGATAAAGTACCACAGGCAGGGTGTCTTAAAACAACAGACATTTATTTTCTCACAGTTCTGGAGGCTAGAATCCCAAGACCATGATGCCGATGGGGTTGGCTCCTTCTGAGGGCTGTGCGGGAGTCTGTCCCATGCCTCTCTCCTAGCTTCTGGTGGTTTACTGGCTGTCATGGGTTGAATTATGTTCCCCCAAAATTCATATGTTGAAATCTTAACCCCAGTATCTCAGAATGTGACCTCATTTGGAGATAGGATCCAACTTATGGAGAGACACAATTCAACCCATAAGAGTTACTCATCATGGTAGATTGAAAATCACAGCCCCAATATTTTACAGCACCTCCCATCAAGAGATGAAGTCTATTCTCTCATCCCTTGAGTCTTGGCAGGACTCGTGGCTTACTCTGACTAAGGAAACAACACTTGTTGATGCAGTGTGGCCCACAGTCTAGGCCTTGAGAGTCCTTACAGTTTCTGCTTTCCCCTCACTTGGAATGCTACCCTGAAACTGCCCTGAATGGAAGATGGTCCAGCCTCCTGGAGAATTTGAGGCCTCACTGTCATGAATGGTAGGTGGTCCAGCCTCCTAGAGAATTGGAGAGAGGAACCAAGGTGCCTAAGACAGCAGCCAGCAACGGCTGCCAGACATATGGGTGAGACCATCCTGGACTATGTAAAGCAAGCATGTCAAATTCAAAGGCTAACATGGGCCAAATAAACAAGGTTTAAGTTTATGTGGGCCACAAAAAAACAACAACAAAAGCTTCAATTTTCCTAGAAACGTAGGTTTATTTCGATAGAGACATGCTGAATACAGAGGGCTGAAATAAATGAGTAATTGTTAACATAAAATAACGGAACATTTTAATAAAAATTAATATTTTTTCTTGAACATTAACTTACCAGACACTGAATAACTGCACAAATTAATAAGCATAACACAAATAAACCTATTTTTCTTCTCCGAAAGCAAAATATTTCCTGTTGTGCACACCAAACAAGTCAGTACAAGGCTAATGACATGGCAGTTGGTCGCTAAAATATTCGCTGCTAGTATTAGTGGAGAGAAATGGTGCGCCGGCATGTAAAACGTGTAAGGGAAATGAATGCAACACGATTATAGTAATCAGTCATTAGCGAACGTTGTAATTTGTTATTAATAATGATGTATAACAGGATATTGTAAAAATTAAGTTATGAAATTTTTATTAAAACATTTCTTACATACCGTTATATTGGCTGGGCTGTAAAAATATTCGTTGTGGGCCGTGAGTTTGACATGCTTGATGTAAAGTAAGGGTTGGCAAGCTACAGTCTGTGGGTCCAATTCAGCTCAGCTTATTTCATATAGCCTCGAGGCTAGGAAAGTTTTAAATATTTTAGTGGTTGGAAAATATTTTTAAAGAGAATATTTAGTGACTTGTGAAAATTATATGAAATTCAAATTTTAGAGTCCACAAACAACGCTTTATTGGAATGTAGACTCACCCACTTGTTTGCATATTGCCCATGGTTGCTTTTGTGCTTACTGGCAGACTTCAGTATTTGCAACAGAAAGCATATGACCATTGAAGCCTAAAATAATATCTGGCCCTTGATAGACAAAGTCTTCTGCCCCCAGTAATGAGTGCAGTTGAGTCTCCAGCTGAATACAGCATCATGAGTGAGCCCAGAGGAAGCAAGCAAGGCCCTGTCCAGCCTACTCACAGGACAGGAGGACAAATCCTCATTTCAAAGCACCACATTTGAGGGTGGCTTTTATGCAACAGTAGAGAACAAAAATACTTATTTACCTGGCTTCCAGTTAAGTGAAAAATAATTTTTAATATAAAGTCGAAACCAAACATACCTGTTATCACACAAAAAATAAAACCTCTTTAAACATTGAGAATCTGAACCAAATTTCCCAAACCTTTTTTTATGTGCACAGTTATAATTTTTCAGGTAATTATTTTTAACTGTTTAGAGAGTACATAATTAGAAGAACCTAAACTCTCCACTAAACTATGTTAAATCCCCTTGGTTTACATTGGATTTCATCCTCAACGCTGATTGTCAGAATTTCTGCTCTCTGACTAAGAGGCTATAATTCTGACAAGACCACCTGAAAAGAGCTGACTAGTGTTCACCCTTTCCTTTTGTACTCAACACTGTTAATAGAATTAAACTGCTCTGACACAAACCTGAGAAGAAATGTGTTGTGTCAGTTTGCTTTCTGAGTACTGCCATGGTTAACTGACTTCCTGTGCAGTAGGTACAGTCATAGCCTAACCACAGTAACTTGCAGTTTCCGGCCTCAACAATGAAAGCTGGGACCTGTGAGAGCTGGGAAACCTGGGTCTGAATCTTCTCACTTAAGTTGGAGTTCTTGCCTCGACGATAGCAGCCAAGTTCCCACAAGACATCAAGGGGATCACTGAACTGAGTTAAAAGACTCACATTCTCATCCTGTGCCACCTTAGACATCATCTACACTAATAAAAGACAAAGATGCTAATTGACCATGCCTTCGCGATACCCATCAGCCAATCAGAAGAGTATGCAAATTAACCCAACAAAGATGACCGTTAAATTTGCATACTGCAGGCAGGCGGGGTAGGGCCTTGCCATCTGCCGCCTGCCCCAACCGCGGGATCGGGCCTGCAGTGGGGGCCCCAGGGAGACGGGGCAGGCACCGTGGGATTGGGCCTGCCATCTGCCACCCGGGGAGTGGGCCTAAGGCAGGAGGTGGTTATCTCCCGAGGGGTCCCAGACTGTGAGAGGGCACAGGTCGGGCTGAGGGACAACCTCCTCCCCCGCCACCAGTGCACAAATTTTTGTGCACTGGACCTCTAGTCTATATAATAAAAGTCTAAGCAACCGTTATGGTGGAATGACCAGAGCGACCAGATGCTCAACACAGGAGTTGCCCCTGGTGGTCAGTGTACTCCCATAGGGGTAGCGCCGCTCAGTCAAGAGCTGGACTCACAGTTGCGAGCGCAGCAGTAGTGGCGGGAGTCTCTCCCGCCTCCACAGCAGTGCTAAGGAGAAGAGAGCCGAGTGGTAAGGAGCAGTGAGCAGGTGGGCCATAAGGAGTGAGGGGTCCCAGACTGTGAGAGGGATGTCTGACTGCTGACTTAGGCCTGATCCCTGGGTGAAATGAGCTTAAGCCCGCAGGCAGACATCCCCCAAGGGGTCCGGGACTGCAAGAGGGCACAGGCCAAGCTGAGGGACTCCCTGCTCCAGTGCACAAATTTTGTGCACCGGGCCTTTCGTGTTTTCTATAAATAAGGAGTATAATAATACCTAACATATTACCTAAAAATAAATAATAATAGTAATACCTAACATTCATACAGTGAATATTAACAGTGTGTCAATTATTGTTCTAAGGATAGGCCAGTAAAGAAAACTAAGTCTCATGGAGTTCCTTATGAAGGAGGTAAAATTCTACAGTGGGAGAAGCTAAACAATAACAGATAAACAAGTAAATGTGTAAACTGCACAGTGATAAATGCCATGAAGAAACATAAAGCAAAGTTAGAAGGATGAAATAACGAAGAGTTCCAGTCACTCAGAATGCCATGAAGAAACATAAAGCAAAGTTAGAAGTGCCATGTTATAGAGGGTGATCAAGAAAGGCTTTACAGATAAGCTAACAGCTGCACCAGAGGCCTGAAGGAAGAGGGAGCTATGGGGATATTTACAAGAAGTGCTTTTCAGACAGAAGGAAAAGCATGTTAAAAGTCCCTGAGGTAGAAGTATGCTTAGTGTGTTTAAGGAATAGCAAAGAGTCAGTGTAGCCGCAGCAGAGTGAGAAGGCAGAGAGGTAGTGAGGGCCACATCATATAGAACATAAGCAGTACTTTGAATTATTCTGAATAAGATGAGAAACCACAGGTGAGCTTGAGCAGAGGAGTGACATTTTGACAAGTTTTGAAAGGATCTGATGAAGATTGATTGCAAGAGGACAAGGGCAGAAGCAGGAAGACCAGTCAGAAGGCTTTTGTAGTAAGATAGGTGAGAACTGTGGTAGCTTGATAGAAGCCGAAGTGATAAAAGATGATCAGAGAATGGATATGTCTTGAAAGTAGAATCAACCGAGATTATCTGATAAAAATGTGGTAAAGTGTCAGAAAATGAGAAGAGTCAAGGATGACACCAAGATTTATCTGAGTATTTGGGGGCATGGAGCTGCCTGTACTGAAATAGGAAGATCTAAGAGAAACATGTGCTGGGGGAGTAGGAATCAGGGTTTGCTTTTAAAAAAAAAATACGTTGAGCTTGAGATGTCTGTTAGACATCTAGAAGATATGTTGAGGAAGTAGTATAGATACAGGAGTTTGGAGTTCCAGGACATAGTCCAGGCTGGAGATATACTTGAGAGTTATTAGTTTGGAGATGGTATTTAAAGCCATAACATTGGCAGCATTATTGAGCTGGTTCCCATAGTAGGCAACTGGGCCTCCATCCTTCTGGAGATACTCCAAGGATGTGCCTGAGAATTGCCTGAGACAATTCTAGTATAGAGGAATAGCCACCAGCTTTCAGTGTCCATTGGTCAAGGGTTACTCCTTCAAGTACTGATTCCCTCAAACTTCCAGATGTGTGTGTGCACCAGGATGTCTGAGCAGATTCCTTTAGGCATAGCATATGGTGGTGGCTACAGTAGGTTAAGTAATGGGCCCCAAAGAGATCGGACTCCTAATCTCTGGAATTTGCAAATGTCACCTTATTTGGCAAAATGGAACTTTGGAGATGTAACTAGATTAAGGATCTTGAGATGTGAGTTTATTCTGGATTGTCTGGGTGGGCACAAGCATCCTTATAAGAGGGAGAGTTGACTATAAACTGAAGAAGAAGGCCATATAATGAAAGCAGATTCAGAGAGAAAAGGTGATATGCCACTGGTTATAAAGATGAAGGAAGGGTTCCTGAGCCAAAGACTGCAAAGAATGTAGCTCTAGCATTGGAAACAGATTCTCCCCTTGAGTTTCCAGAGTGGGTGTGGCCTTGCCAATATCTTGATCCTGTAAAACTTAATTCAGATTTCCAGCCTCCAGAATTATAAATGGAAAGTTCTTATGTTGTTTCGAGCCACCAGGTTTGTGCTAATTGGTAACAGCAGTCCTAGGAAACTAATAAAGTGGAAGAAAATAGTGTTTCAGGTTATATTTTCAGGTTGCTATAGGATTGCCCTTTGAGTGACTGGAACTCTTCGTTATTTCATCCTTGTTAGGTCATGATTCCTGCAATTACCCGTTTATGCTGGTCATCGAGCATGGAAGCACCGAGAAACAGCTCTGATCAAGATGTACTTCTTCTGCCCTGACTATACAACAGTACCCCAGGTCCTCACGGTAATCAAGAAAATGAGTTAATATGGTAATTTCTGTCTCTGTCTTTTGGCACAGTGACTTAACAAGCCAAATGTGACTTGATGATGATAGTAGCTTCAGGTTCAGTGGAACTCTTACTGAGTCCCCTTGTAGAAACATCATTTCCCTACCACTCATGA
>NW_006284839.1:2560123-2580493 GCF_000327345.1 Myotis davidii | reverse complement strand
TATCGGCTAGATAGAATCTCAGTGATGGCTAACCTTTTGAGCTCGGCGTGTCAGCATTTTGAAAAACCCTAGCTTAACTCTGGTGCCGTGTCACATATAGAATATTTTTGATATTTGCAACCATAGTAAAACAAAGATTTATATTTTTGATATTTATTTTATATATTTAAATGCCATTTAACAAAGAAAAATCAACCAAAAAAATGAGTTTGCATGTCACCTCTGACATGCGTGTCATAGGTTGGCCATCACTGACCTAGGAGAAGCTGTTTGATTTTATAGATGAAGAAACTGAAACTCCGCAGGATTAAGAAACTTCAGAAAGAGTGGTTTGAAAGTTACCTACTCCAAACTTTCTTTACCTGACACATGAAGTCCCTCTTCAGCTATCTTCAATTTAAGGTTAAGAGTTCAATAGAGCAGGGAGGGAAGAGCATAAATCTGTAGGTTTGGAGACATGGTATCATGTTAGCTCTTGCTGTGTAATAAACCACCCCAAGCCTGACTAACTTAAGTAACATCTCCCTGACTACAAAATAGACTTAGCAATAGATTCTATCTCAAAGGTATTGTTAAGGTCAAATAAGAAGATCTTTGTCAGGTGCCTAGTATAGTGCTGGGAACATGAGGGACCTTAAAAATTGGTAGCTCTGGTTACAAAGAGAGGTGTCTGGACCATTAGCCTTTTGCTACTTATAGTCAGGATGCTCTATGGAGGACCCCAAGGCTGCCCAATGCTAGTCTCTCCCTGTCTACAGGGAGCAATTACCTCAATTCTGACACTATCTACCTGGAGATAGCATTAGATCCCACAGGTTAAGGGCTCAGTCCTATAGAATGCCCTCACTTTCCTACCAAGTTGTTACCTGTGCTTCTGAATGACTGGTTGTAGATCGGAGGTTCCAAGACCCCCTTTTTAGGGTTGATTAATTTGCTAGAGTGATTCACAGAACTCACAGAAACCTTTTACTTACGAGATTACTGGTTCATTATTAAAAGGACTAGAGGCCCACCACATGAATTCGTGCACATTGAAAGGAAATTAATTCGAAGCATTATTTTAGACGACATTTAGCATATTAGGCTTTTATAAATATAGATATAACAGGCAGGTGGGAGAGATGAATAGAGTAAGGTATGTGGGAAGAGGCGTAGAGTTTCCATGTTGTCTCTGAGTGCACCCCCTTCCTGCCTCTCCACATGTTCACCATCACTGAGGCTCTTCCAACCCTGTCCTTTGGGGTTTGTTATGGAAGGCTTCATTACATTGAAGCATCCATCGTATATAAAAACTGCTGTTTGAAATTTTAACCCTGCTATTTTGGCTTCTGTGAACGCTTGCTTGCTTAAATAATAAGGAAAATAAGACTACTCCCATTCCAGAGAGGCCATAAACCTTTCCGAAGTTATCAGTGCCGGTGCCAGGCCAGGCCTTTGGTTGAGGTCTCAAAGCCCCAGCACATAGGGCTTTTTATGAACTTGCAAAGGGGACCAGAAAAACCCTTATTTTGGAGACAAAGAGCTAGAAAAAGTATAAATAGGGAAGCTTCCTCCATGTTTCTTTGCCTAGAATTTGAAAGGCATTTTTCTCTGGGCCCACGCGTAATAATAATAAAGTTTGACTCCATTTCTCTAAGTGTTACTTGGTTTTCTCTGGTCTTCTGTAACAACATAGGCACAGCTGACTTAGTGATTGACCATTGGTGATTGATGAGACCTCCAGTTCCTCTCTCCTCCCTAGAGGTCAGCAAGGGTGGGAATGAAAGGTCCAACCCTCTAATCACAAATTGGCTTTCCTGGCAACCAGCCCCATCCTTAGCTGCTTTCCAAAAGTCATCTCATTAACATAAACTCAGGTGTAGTTGAAAGAGTTTGTTATGATTATCAAGACATCATTGCTCGTCGGTGTGGCTCCGTGGTTAAATATTGGTATCTCCAGGACTTCACTAACCCATATTGGGTTTTCAATGGAGGCTCATTACATAGGTTTGATTGATTAATTAATTGGCCTTTGATCATAGGTTAACCTTCAGCACCACTCCCCTTCTCTAAGTTGGGGGGCGGAAGAGGTCTGAAAGTTCTAACCCTCTAATCCTGTGGTTGTGCTGCCATTTTTAGGGACTTTCCAAAAGTCATCTCATTAACATAAACTCAGGTGTAGTTGAAAGAGTTTGTTATGATTATCAAGACATCATTGCTCGTCGGTGTGGCTCCGTGGTTGAATGTGGACCCATGAACCAGGACAGGAGGTCACAGTACGAGTCCGCGGCAGAGCACATGCCCAGGTTGGGGATCCATCCCCAGTAGGAGGCGTGCAGGAGGCAGTGATCAGTGATTCTCACTCACCATTGATGTTTCTATATCTTTCCCATTCTCCCTTCCTCTCTCTGGAATAAATAAAAAAATATATTTTTTAAAAAAGGCATCTTTATCACTTAAGACGTTTCAAAAATTTTAGGAGCCAGGAATGAAAACGAAGACCAAATATATATTTTTTATGATAAATCACAATTTCACAATGTTTTTTCCCTATGGATGATAATGTGGCCTGGCTACAAGCAAGTTTAGTCCAAGAACCAGGATAATCTAATACTGGTAAACATTTTCTTAAATGTAAGCATACAGATGTAAGTGCCAGTTTTCCCAGATTAGGAACACGACCCCAGGTATAGAAAGGCAATAGCAGAGCAAGCAGTGAAGTTTTCAGATCGGTTAAGACTTTACTTTGTATGGATAGTGTGGCCAGAAGCTCCACCCCTTGCTAAGGACGCTGGAGGTCAGGAGCAAATGTATCTATAATCTGCATCTGCTCTTAGCCTGTGGCGCTGAGCTCCCTGCTTCTGAACGTTTCTGAGTCCTTTGCTACGTAAATCAGGCACATAACAGAAGCATATAGCGGGTTTGAGCCTAGTTTTTCTTCGACCACCAATCCACAGCCCGCTGTAACTGCTGCAGCATATGAAATAGCGCAGAACAAAGCCCATGAAGTGCAGTGGGGAAATGGCAGCTCCTTCTCAAGGAGGAATATATTTGCCAAGAAGAACTCCTCATGGTTAACTGAGCACAAACTTATAACTAGAGTCTAGCCGCCATTGCCAATAGAGGCCACTCAGGCACTCTGCATTTCAGGGAAAAGCCGTGGACTGAGCTGCCAGCCTCCTGCACCGAGTTCCTGCCACTCAATCAACCCTTATAAAGATGTTCCTGGTATTACATTTCAACCAATGAGCCGAGACCTGCCTAGTCCAATTGGAGCTGCGTAGCTATAGCCTCATTTGCATCTTTACTAACCAATCAGAGCAGCTCCATAATAACCAATCAGGACACGGATTCCAACCAATCAGGACAGTGTTATTTGGATCAATCAGACTGTAGAAATTGAGACTCTTCATTTGCATAAAAATGGACCAATCAGGGACTAGGACCGAGCCATTCTCAAAAAATCTGGCTTCTCGGTTGTTGTCTCGGGAGTTCGTTTTCAGTTTCCCTGGTGGCTGCTATTCCGTTTTCCAAACTGTTCACGAGACAGAGCAAAGCCTTTCCTTTCTCTGCTGCACCCCACATGGGGGGTTCCTGTCGATATTAGATTAGTGGCAGCAAGCTTTTGTTGACACTTCCGGTCCTTTCCAGCCAGGTAAGAACATTCTGGTTTCAGTTAAAATGCCCATCTTGTGTTCTCTTCAGCCCAGGCTACTCTAGGGCTCTGGTTGCCTGGAATGGGGCAGGGCGGTCAGCAGAGAATTGTCTGCATTTTCACTTCTCTGGTGTTGGACTTTGGAGCAGGGAGATGAAGGACCCCATAAGACAACTCAGAATGGTTGGGTAACCCTGATCGGGGGTTGAGGGCTCGATCCCCAGTGTGGGGTGTGCAGGAGGCAGCCAGTCAATGATTCTCTCATTGTTGATGTTTCTCTCTCCCTCTCCCTCTCCTTTCCTCTCAGAAATCAATACAAATATATTATTATTTTTTAAAACAAGAGAGAAAATGATAGATTTCTCCAAAGACAAGCTTTTCCCAGCTTTCAGTTCTATGTCTCTCGGCCCCAGGGAGGCCTTGCTTGCACCTGGTGATGGGTGGTAAGTGATAGTGGGTGAGAGGGAAGTTCGAGAGAGAGCCTGAGTGCGGCTTTCATTGAATGCTGAGAACATCTCAATAGTGCTCTATCTTTGCCTTATAAAGCAAAGTCAGGAGCAGGAAAAGACCCTCAGGCAGTACTTCACAACATCCCTTTACATACAGGTCGAGTTGTTGTAATGCAGAGACCCTAGTCTGCCCAGAAGGGCTTGCATCAGAGATGGAAGCCGCTTGCCCAGGAAAATTGGGAAATTCCTACCAGCAGAAGAGATGTGGAAATATCTGTTTCCCACTGGGGTCAAGGCCAGGGGTGGATATTCTGGCCTCAGATAACTTTTTCTGGGCTAAGCAGCCGAATGGGACATTTAACCTCTCTGAGGCTAGGTTTCCTGATCTGTAAAACTAGAGTTGAATTCGCCGCCATGGTTCTCCCAGTTCAGATTTTTAAGAGTTAAGATGATGGAATTTGCTGATGTTGTATAAATAAAGGAAACAAGTAATTTTATTTTGGCTATGTGGAAATCCCCTTCACAATTTGTGACTAAAGATAGAATTCAGATTTATAACCCACGATAATTTTTTCCTATCTCAAATATCCCTGACTTACTCTTTGGCTTGCTGTTATATTCCATGTGAGTTATTTGGTCCTGATTAAATAAAAAGCAAACTCAAGTAACTATTTCAAACAGGTGAGTAAACCCATAAAACTAGAGAGGCACGGCAATAACAAAAAAAAAAGTGAATTAAAACTCATGGAAGGTGCCGAAACCGGTTTGGCTCAGTGGATAGAGCGTCGGCTTGCGGACTGAGGGGTCCCGGGTTCGATTCCGGTCAGGGGCGTGTACATGGGTTGCGGGCACATCCCCAGTGGGGAGTGTGCAGGAGGCAGCTGATCAATGTTTCTCTCTCATCGATGTTTCTGGCTCTCTATCTCTCTCCCTTCCTCTCTGTAAAAAAATCAATAAAATATATTTAAAAAAAAAAAAAAAACTCATGGAAGGTATTAAAGGAGTCCAGTGACAAATGGATAAGGAGTGAGCAAGAGTGTCTTTGTCCAGGACCATTAAAATGATCATAAGACTAAAAGGTGGTGTTTTTGCAAGAACACATGAAGCTCTCCCGGAACCCCAGGACAGGCAGTGCAGTACGCCCCATGGGGACAGGAACCAGGGCAGCCCTTGCTAGCACAGGGTCTCTTATCTCAGCTTCTTTCTGCACATCTACTTCCCTCTTCCTGAGGAGGAGGTGTGGGCAGGGTTGGCAAACAGCTGAAAAAGTCTGCTACAAAGTGCAAATATCTCAGTGAGACTTTTTTCAAATAAAACTGAGTCTTGGGTTTTAGATATTTGTGTTTCTAGTTTTAATGGCCTTTGCTGCCATGGGGTGCCTAAGAAGCCTAAATTTGGGGTTCCACAGGATCACCAGGAAGAAAAAAAAAATGGTCAAGCACTGAGTGGGAGAGAGTGCTGATTGAAAACTGTTAACTTCCTGAAAGATCTAAACAAGGTGTGAAGCCTCCCCCATCCCTAGTTCATGATTCTGGAGACAATTGACCTGTTGACTTCAAGACATCATTCAAAAGGGTTGGCTGGAAATAACGACAGTGTCAGAACCTGTTAACCACGTTAAGATCTGAGAAAGCGTTAGCTTGCAATAAGAAAAAGTGAACTTTCTTTGGCCAGGGGTGGGGGTGGAAATAACTTCCAGACCTCACAATAATTTGAGCCAAAAGTTAGAGACTGAGCTCCTAGTCCAGGCTTTGACACTAATTTTTCAGAAACCTTTTTCCTGGAGCCTGGAATTTGATGAATGGCATGGAATTCCTTTCCTCTGCCTCCGCTGGCTAAATGCTTTGATGTGTTAGGGCGAGAATGCTGATTCCATCACTTGCCAGCTATGTGCCCTTGGGAATGCATTTAACCTCTCTAAGTTCTTCTCATTGTAAAGACTTGAATTGTTGGCTGTCTTTTCCTGTCTCTGTGATTTGTCATATTTCCTTAACTCTTTGAAGGCATTGTTTCCCACTTACAATTCTTGTCCTGTCTCCTCTACCACTGTTAGCATAGTGCTAAGCTGGAAGCCTGTGCTCAGTCCATGTTTATTATTTTCTTGATTTAGGCGAAAATAATAATCGCTTATTAAAGTTTCACCCTGGGCACGGCGCGGAGTCTGGTTACTTTGATGGGGGAAAAGGAAAAGGACAAATAAGGAATAAACTTTTCCTTCAGGAAGGTTCAACCACTGTGGGGACCAGATAGGGAGATAAGCCGCTAATTTACTGGGCAGGTCTTTCCTCTTCTCTTTTACAATGGGTGATTCCAGGAAACCTTGTGGGAGTAGAAATTGTTGGGGGCAGAGTCTGTCTAGATAGAAAAAAGCCAATTCTGGCTTTCCGGTGGCCCACGAAGACAGGGAGCGAGCTGCTGACGCTCAATAGATGCCCTGCTTTCCTAAAACAAATACGTGTTGGGTACTGATGAAGACGTGTGTTTTTTTCTAAAAAGTTCAGTTCGTTGCTTCAAAGACCTGGAACAGAACAGTGGGGCAGAGGTGACGGGGTGAGTTTTTCAGATGCCTGGACCTGAAGGACACATGGGAGGAGCAAGTCTTTGCCTCCTCCTGGCACCCACATCCTCTCCTGTGGATACCCTCCTCCTCCCAGCTCTCTCTCTGGCCAGTTCTCTCTGACCTTCCAGGGTGGAAGGTGGAGGTTGGAGGAGTGTGAGTTCTGGTCCCATGGATGAAGGGGGTAGAGGGATGCAGCAGAATGAGAACAAGTGGAGGTGGAGGGAAGGAAAGTTGAGTTTCCATTTCAGCCTGCCCTTAGTTCCCTCTGCAATCCTCTAAAATCACCCACTATTTACCAGCCTTCTGATAATACCCACCTTAATGTAGACTGTGTAACATACAAATGCTCAGAATTTAAATGGCGAAGTACATCTGGTCAGCATGGCTCAGTGATTGAGCATCAACCTATGCCCCAGGAGGTCACGGTTCGATTCCCCATCCAGTTGTGGGTTCAATCCCCAGTGTGGGATGTGCAGGAGACAGCCAATCAATGATTCCCTCTCATCACTGTTTTTATATCTCTCTCCCTCTCTGAAATCAATAAAAATGTTTTTTTAAAAAAATAAATAAATAAATGATAAGGCACACAGAAAAGGGCAGCAAATAGAGGAGAACTGGGGCAGTGAAAACAGAAAAAACCTGAACAGGATTGGAGAGACCTTCGCCTATAGACAAATCTTTGGTAAAAAGGGATGTGGAAATGGATTCCAGAACTATGGTATTATTTATGGCTTGCAGGACATAAACGTGTGTTAAGGTTAGCTGTGTGACAAACTGTACATAATTCGTGTTTCATAGTTGGAAGCAGTCATTCTCAGGTGGCCTCTTTTTGTTGTCTTTATAAAGCCCTGGGTTGGAGAATCCTATTGGGTATTTCAACATGAGGGGTCAGGGTGGGAAGAGTCTTACTGACAATTGAGGTCCAGCTTCTTGGTCAGGGGTACAGAGCAGAAATGGGCTCACCTTAAGCATGGGTACTCTGGACAGGCTCCTTCCTGGCTATTTTGCTACACAGTTTGCTTATATTCGGGAACAGCTAGTGGGTGAGCAAGTGTCGACCTTGGGGTCCCTGGCAGGGTTATTTTGAAACCATACATCATGACAAACCTCAGGGAAGTTAGAAAACCGTCATAGCCAAGGCAGCCCAGCTATTTTAAAGCGGGGGCTTTATTACTTCAAACCCAAATTCCTATGCGCTGGGAAACCATCCTACTCCCAAACGAAATCCCTTTGACAGCTGTAATGTCGAAAACACAGCTAAAGCTCTCTGCTGTGAAGTATAAGTCTTTTCACCCTCAGATGTCTTCACAGGAGGGCCCATGAGAGTGGATTTGTGAGGATGTGTTTGTGTTAAAGTGTGTGTGTGTGTCTAGGTTGTTATATGTGATTGTGTTACTCTGTGAGTGTGTGTCTGTGTGTGTGAAATTCAGAGAGGAAGGCAACTCCAGTGGATCCATGTTTTACTTTACATTACATGAAACTCTAGTTAACTGGCTGAAGTGAAATGGGATCCCACAAGTAACTGACATTAGGGACCTGCCAGAAGACCTAACCCGTTCTGGCTCTGTAATCGCAAGCACCTGCAAAGTCCTGCTTTGCTGAGGAGAGAGCAGGAGCACCTGCTAGCCTACATCTGCCTGGAGGAAGGACAGACAGGGCTTCGACCTTAGCAGAAGGACGCTGGCCCCTCTTCTATGCTCGGCTGTCATGCTCACTGTGGGTGGACCTGTGTCGCCTGCGCTGAATCCCATGGCACTGTTGCAGGTCTTACTGCCTGATCGCTTCCTGAAGACCCGTGGCCTCTACCGTGTGGGCCCAGGAAGATTCAGGTTTCTATAACAACAGGCCCCATCCCCCTGGAGTTTCCTCTCAGTGAGCAAGCCATGCTGCTTTAGCCCACCTCAGCCTTGCCCCTCCAGACCTGCCATACCTGCTCCTACCCAGACACCAGCTCAGAGCATCCATCCTTCCCAAAAGTAGAAAGGAGATTGGAGACTCAGTGAACAGGCAAGTAAAAGCGGAGCTTTTGCAAGCCATCCTAATCTTGGCACCGTTTCAATTTCCTTCACTGTTGCTTTGTCTGGGTTCTTTTAAGCTGGCAGCAAGAACAGGAAATCGGCTGTCAATTAGTTCGCTACGATGTTTTCCAATAATCTTGAAAAGCAGTGGAATTCGAGATGTTTTAAAATCTAAAAACAGGAGCATTCTGCATTTATGGCAGTGGTACCTTTCTGTGGGTTTTCCTTTCATTTGTAGGGCTTTTCTCAGAGACCCACTGTGGGGAAGAGAACAGGAGAGGTGTTGTTCTGTGGGCTTGCTACGGTCTAGAACAGTGGTTCTCAATCTTGGCTGCACATTAGAATCACCTGGGAATCTTTTGAAAATCCTGATTTCTGGGCCTCATCCTCCGGAAATTCTGTTTCTTTGTTATGGGGTAGGGCCACAACATTAGTAACAAAGAAACAGAATTTCCGGAGGGTGAGGCCCAGAAATCAGGATTTTAAAAAGATTCCCATGTGATTCTAATGTGCAGCCAAGGTTGAGAACCACTGGGCTAGAAGGAATAAGGTTTGAACAGTAGATATCAAAAAGTCCTCAGAGCACGGCTAGAGTGGCTCAGTGGTTGATCATCAACCTAAGAACCAGGAGGTCACTGTTTGATTCCTGGTCAGGGCACATGCCTGGGTTGTGGGCTCAATCCTCAGTAGTAAGTGTGCAGGAGGCAGCCAGTCAAAGATGCTCTCTCATCATTGATGTTTCTACCTCTCTCTCCCTCTTCCTTCCTCTCTGAAATCAGTTAAAACAATTCTCTTTAAAGTCCTCAGAATTGTGATTTTGTACTGTGTCTTGTTCACATTTGCAGCTGTCCTTGGAACCAGAAGAGAGACACGTGACTAACGTGTGCTCTGACGGAGTTAACAGGACTGTCTGTTCTAATGCCGAAGCAGGAGCTGAGTGTGCGGGTTGCTGTAGCACTTGCCCCTTGCTGTTGTAGGGCCCGGTGTGAGCATCAACCCGGGCTAGTTCCTTCACTACCCGTCGTGATTGCTAAGAGCAGGTGACCTCACAAACTGTTTTCAGTACCCTTTACTGCTGAAAGTCATTCTCTTGGGAACCTCAGAGGCTGACAAAATAAATCTCTGTCTTCACTCTGTTTGTATTCTGACAACACGGACTAACGGCCTCTGCTTTGAAAAGGCAAGGTTTTTTCCCAAGCAAATGTGATGGAATAGACTTCCCCTGTGTGGCTTTGAAGGTGTTAAAGTAATAACAACTGCTTTCATTTTCATAAGCTTTTCACATTCCATTTCATTTGATATTCTCAATTTCTACTTGGTAGGCAAGGTTGACCTTGACCGGCGTGCCTATCAGCAGCTCTATGGGATTAAATGGCTTGCCAGTGTCACAAGGTGAGTAGTTGGCACAGATTGCCATGCAAGCGTTCTGTCCAGTAAGTTAGAAGGCTTTCCATTCTATCATTCCACTAATCTTCTAAAATAATGCTCTGGGTTTAAAAATATATATAATGGCCACCCTGTGTAACCCCCTGGAAAATTCACAGGCTGATGAAAGGGGTCTATTTTAGTGACACAAGTGGCTATCAAGCTTCTGATTTTGAAGGAACACAGCCAATGCAAATACACATGATATATTCATATATTCATCCATTTGAAAGAAATCTGATGGCAGGAATTTGTTCCTAACAAAGCAGATTTTAGGATGTGCCAGCATCTGTACAAATGCATGTTCTTCTCTGCAGTCTCTGTGCCCATAGAAGGACCGCAGATTTCCTTAAGCATGAGGAGGACACGGGATCTTAGAGATCATTTTATGCAGTCCTGTCCTACAGGGGAGGAAGGCAGGCTCAGAGACAGTGCCTTGCCCAAGGTCACACTGTTGATAGATGTCAGAAGTAAAACATGACTCCAGCCCTTCAAGCCCACAGTCAGTTCATAGAGACACCTCTGAGACCCTGGGTGGGTTCAAGTCACTAAAGTACCACTAAGTTACACTCAGTGCAGTACGTAGGCAAAGAGTGCAGTAGGGCCTTTTAGTAGAATGTGGAACGGCGAAAGGCTGAAATCAAAGGCCTCTGG
Source organism: Myotis davidii (assembly GCF_000327345.1). NCBI lineage: Eukaryota > Metazoa > Chordata > Mammalia > Chiroptera > Vespertilionidae > Myotis > Myotis davidii. The sequence goes on along the minus strand of NW_006284839.1, from coordinate 2,569,753 downwards.
CTTGTTTAAGATTGTTCTTCCGACAGTGAGTCTCTCCAGGGTGCGCCTCTTTGAAAATCAACTTCAGGTCTGCTTCGCCCTAGAACCTTGGCATTGGAGTGTGAAGCCAGAGTTGGCTGGTGCTTGGTGTGGTGTGATGGTGGGGACAGGGTTTGGCTCTGGGCTCCCTGTGCTTTCCACATGGCTTTATTTATCAGCCAGGGCACAGTGCAAGTTCCAGAAAGCCAGACCAAACAATTCTGACTGATGGCACAAGGGGCTATGGGTATTTATTCAGGGGCTTTCTCAGAAGGCTTTCCAAATATTCCATTGGGAGGTTTATTTTCAAACCTCAGTCCAAGACCAAACCACTCAGTTATTTCAGCCTCTGCCCAAGGTGTCCCCAAGCTGCTAAAAGAATCCCACAGATGCAGGATTTGGACTGTGCCTCCAAAAGAATGGCCAGAGAGCAGGTCAGCAAGAAACTTTCCCTTCCATCTCTCTACCAGGAACTTAATCAGATACAATTGGGTTGGAGCTGCTCCCATGGAGTAGCAGAGACTGGGTGCTGCTCAGACCCCTGCCTCAGGACCAAGGCACACACCCTCCCCGCTGCCGGGAGTGCTGCCCACTGATGGCCCATAGCTGAGACCTTCCCCAGGGACTGCCTTTTGATAAAGGCTGTTGATTCGCTCAAGATTACAACTCCTTTCTTGGGAACAGCCCATATCTGATGACTGGTCAAGGTGGGGGTGCAAAGGATGGCCCCCCTTGCTCAATTCAGGACATCTTTGCAGGCCACCCCAAATCCAGAGCTCCCTGTGGGGTTGCTGGGACGCTGTGCTACTGCATCAAAGTACAATTTCACCCTCTGCCCAAGCCTGCTTCCCTCACCCTGTACAGCAACCTTCCCCAGAAAACTCCCAGGTAACTACCTACATGCAAATCTTTGCCCCAGAGTATCACTCCCCTTGCCGCTGGCTTCTTTCAGGGCAGACTCTTGACTCTTGTTATCCAATGGATGTCAGCTTCTCCATATCAAAATGCCTAGAAGTCTTCTTTGATCAAAATAGATCAAGGATGGAAGTCTTCTTTGACCATGATAGTTGGTTGTCATTTGTGACAGCTGTCATAGGAAACAATAAAGAAATCTGTATTTCCTGTGCTGCTGTCACAGATGACAACAAACGTGATGAATCAGAAGCTCAAAGTCCATCTCAGTGGGTCAGCGTGTTGGCAGGCCTGACTCCTTCCTTTGGAGGCTCCAGGGGAGAATCCAGCTTCTTACATTTTCCAGCTGAATTCTTTGCATTTGTTGGCCAGCGGCCTTCACTCAATTTTAAAAGCCAGCAATATAGCCTCTTGCTTCAGTGCTCACAGCACCTTCTTCTGTGTCCAATCTCTCCCTGCCTCCCCACGTGATTGCACTGAGGGTGCAGCTGGATAATCCAAGATGATCTCCCATCTCAGGAGCCTTAACTTAATCACACACCGGCAGTCTCTTTGGCCATAAAAAGCCACATTCACAGATTCTGGGATTAGGCAGGGATAAATCTGGAGGCCATTATTTAGCCTGCCACAGAATCATAAGCAAACTCTGGGGGACACACTAGTACATTCTGCTTTCAATTTGTAGTTTATGTTTACCTAAAAGTGAGGAGGCCTCCAGGTCGTTTTTTGCCATCCGTTTGCTGGATGTAGCCAGGTCTCAGCTGGGAAACCTACTTCTTGATTCAGGCCTTTGTGATGAAACACCAGTAATTTTTGCATGTTGCCTGCTACTACTAGAACTTGTTCTTTGTCTCTCCTGCCTCTTTTTCTTCCTTTCTACACCTGTAACTCACCATAGTCTGTCCGTAGTCACCTTGGTGGTGTATGGTCTATGCTGAGTAGCATTCTCAGGCATGCAATGACCTGGGTGGATGGGTAAGGAGGGGAGTGGAATAGGGTTTAAGCCCAATTGGTAGATTCCCATGTCAACTCCATAAAGCATCCTCTGCCAACAGCAATTTGGGATGACACCATATTACCCTTCAGATAGGGATTTGAATGGCACATACTCATTGACTAGAAGTAAGGCTGATATGAAATTCTGTTGATTCCAAGAAATTCTCTAAAATATCATTTCTTCCCACATCCCCAAATCTTTTAGCCTATTGTTTCTACCCCTTTTATGGACCGTATGTCTTTTTTAAAAATATATATATATATTTTATTGATTTTTCACAGAGGAAGGGAGAGGGATAGAGAGTTAGAAACATTGATGAGATGCGAGAGAAACACCGATCAGCTGCCTCCTGCACACTCCCCACTGGAGATGTGCCCACAACCAAGGTACATGCCCTTAACCGGAATCGAACCTGGGACCCTTGAGTCTACAGGCCAACGCTCTATTCACTGAGCCAAATTGGTTAGGGCTGGACCGTATGTCTTGATCTTCATATTTGTCTTCCCCACTAGACTCTGTGCTCTTTTTTAAAAAGACTTATTTTTGTAAAGCAGTACGTATTAGGTTCACAGCAAAATTGAGAGAAAGATACAGCAATTTCCCGTATACCCCCATCCCCACACGTGCATAGACTCCCTCATTATTAACATCCCCCACCAGAGTGGAACATCTGTTATAACTGATGAACCTACATTGTTACATCATAATTAACCGAAGTCCATAGTTTGTATTAGGGTTCACTCTGGTACATTTTATGGCTTTGGATAAATGTATGATGCCACATATCCAGCATCATGGTATCATACAGAATTGGTTTAGTGCCCTAAAATCCCTCTGTGCTTTGCCTATGCACCCTCCCTTCCCCAACCCGTGGCAACCACTTTCTCCATAGTGAGCTTCTTTTTAAAAAAAAAACAACAAAGCAAAACATTTTTATGGATTTCAGAGAAGGAGAGAGAGAGATAAAAATATCAATGATGAGAAAAAAGCATTGATTGGCTGCCTCCTGCAGCCTCACACTGGGGATCAAACCCACAACCTGGGCATATGCCCTGACTGGGAATCGAACCGTGACCTCCTGGTTGGTAGGTCAACACTCAACCACTGAGCCACGCCGGCTGGGTGTGAGCTCCATTTTTTAATCTTTCTATCCCAATAAGCCAATTATCCAGGTGGACTGGGGAGAGCATGGCCTCTGCAGACACAGTCTGTGAAATGGTCTAGAGTCCAGTAGCCCTGGTTATGCCACATGCGCAAAGATAGGCACCACCATCCAATGACATCTTGGCAGTCAAAGGAAACTTGTGACTGCCATTGGTGGGCATGACAGCCAAGCATGTGGCCCTGAGGAAAGCCCTTCACTTGGGTCTTTCCTTGTTGCATTTATATTTAGCTCAAATGAAAAACTGCAGCTTGTTTTTGTCATTGGCAGCTACCTAAAAGGATAAGGAATAATTGTTATCTTTCTCCCCATTAGGAAATGTAGGCCTTGAATTTGGGACCACATCTCTGTCAACTAACTCTCCCATCCCTGGCCCATGAGAGTTGCACAGTGTTTACTGCATTGAAGAAGATCAGAGGGAAAATACGTGAATTGTTTTTCAGCTCTTTAAAAATATTTCTATATTTTAATTTTTTAAATTAAGAAATATTTCAAACATATAGAAAGATAAAGGAAATAAAACAGACAACCATATGCCTACCATTCAGGTTAACAGCTGTTAACATTTTTCCATATTTACTTTAGGTCACTCACAACAAAAGAAAGACAAAAAGATAAAACCAGCTAAACCATCCCTTTGTGCTCACATCCCTTCTCCTTCCCTCTGCAGAGATACCTCAGCCTAAGTTGGTATGTGCTATTCCCATGCATAATTCTGTGCCTTCACTATGTACCAGCAAAACACCATTTACTATTGTTTTATGTGCATCCATTGACATAAATGGCATAATATTGTTTATATTCTTTGGCAACTTGATTTTCTTACTCAACAGTATATTTTAGAGACATATTGTATGGATAGAATGTAGACCTATTTATTCATTTTAATGTTTTAAAATTTGTTTTTCAATTACTGTTGACATACAATATTAGTTTCAGGTGTACAAACAGTGATTAGACATTTATATAACTTACAAGTGATCACCCATCTGTCACCATGAGTAGTTATAACCATGTTTTAACAATTTCCCCTGTGCTGTACTTTACATCCCCATGACAGTTTTTATAACTGGCGATTTGTATTTCTTAATCTCTTCACCTTCCCACCAATTTTCCCAATGTCTCTCTCATCTGACAACCATCAAAATGTTCTCTTTATCCATGAGTTTGTTTAGTTCTTTATTTTTATACTCCACATATAAGTGAAATCATAGGTATTTGCCTTTCTCTGTTTGACTTATTTCACTTAGCGTAATATCCTCTAGATCAGGGATTCTCAACCTTCCTGATACCACGACCCTTTAATACAGTTCCTCATGTTGTGGTGACCCCCAACCATAAAATTATTTTTGTTGTTACTTCATAACTGTAATTTTGCTACTGTTATGAATAGTAATGTAAATATCTGATATGCAGGATGTATTTTCATTGTTACAAATTGAACATAATTAAAACAATATGTAATTATATATGTGTTTTCCGATGGTCTTAGGCGACCCCTGTGAAAGGGTCGTTCAACCCCCAGAGGGGTCGCGACCCACAGGTTGAGAACCGCTGCTCTAGGTATCTGTGTTGTCGCATTCTTTTTATGACTGAATAGTATTCCATTGTGTATATGTACACATCTTTTTAAATATATTTTTAAAAGACATGTTTTTATTGATTTGAAAGAGAGGAAGGAGAGGGAGAGAGAAATAGAAACATCAATAATGAGAGGGAATTATCGATTGGCTGCCTCCTGCACACCCCCCATTGGGGATTGTGCCTGCAACCCAGGCATGTGCCCTGACTGGGACTCAAACCATGACCTCCTGGTTCATGGGTTGATGCTCAACCACTGGGCCACACTGGCCAGGCAATGAATATATCTTCTTTACCCATTCATCTATTGATGGACACTTGGGTTGCTTCTGTATCTTGGCTACTATAAATAATTCTGCAATAGGGATGCACATAGCTTTTCCAATTAGTGTTTTGGAATTCTTTGGATAAATATCCAGAAGTGGAATTGCTGTGTCATATGGTCGTTCAGTTTTTAGGTTTTTGAGGATCTTCCATACTGTTTTCCAAATTGGCTGTACCAATATACAGTCCCACCAACAGTGCACAAGGGTTCACTTTTCTCCACATCCTCGCCAACGTTTGTTGATTTATTCATGATAGCCATTCTGACAGATGTGATATCACAGTGTGGTTTTAATTTGCATTCCCCTGATGCATAGTGACGATGGGCATCTTTTCATGTGTGTTGGCAACCTGTACGTCCTCTTTGGCGAAACGTCTATTCAGGTCCTCTGTCCATCTGAGTAAGAAAATTGCTCATTTTAACTGCAGCTTAATATACTACAGTTTATATTTGCTGTTGTTGTTGCAGCGAACATGATTGTGCATGTATGTTTGAGCACATGATATAATTTCTTTAGCATTGACATTGAGAAGTGGAATCACTAAGTAGTAGGGAATGTACTTCTTCACTTTTCTCAGTACTGACAAACTGCTCTTCAGGTGGTTGTACCAATTCATGTTCCTGCCAGATTAGAAATTCCTAATTTCCTGCATTCTCACCATCACTTGTGAGACTAAAATTTCTTAATCGGATAGGTGTAAAACACATTTTATTATCCTAATTTACATATCCCTGTGTACTCATAAGCTTAAGAATTGTTGTATGTTTACTAGTCAATTTCAGGGGGAGGTGTGAGAGACAGAGGGGGAAAGGGAGAAGAGGAGAGATGCCAGTTCTAATTCTTTGTTCTTTAAAAAGAAACCCGGAGTTACCCTTTCTTCTTATACATTTGTAATTATTCTGTATTTATTCTGAAGTTATTATTTGAATTGCAAATATCTTCTCCCAAACTAGACCTAGCTTTTTTACTTTGTGTATGTTACCCTCTGTTATAAATAAATTTTTAAATTTAATGTAGTCAAATCATAAATCTTTTTAAGGTTTGTGGGTATTTGTTCTTTATTTAATAAATCTGTTCATAACTCTCTACCCAAGATATTATCCCATATTGTTTTCTAAAAATTCTAAAGTTTTGCTCTTCACATTTAAATTGTGTCCATCTGGAATTTACTTTGGCTTCTGTGGTGAAATAGGGATCTAATTTTATCTTTTTCCAAATAGGAAGTTAAATGTTTCAGCACCTCATATGGATAGTCCAGACTTTCCCAGCATTAGAAATGCCATTTCTGTTAAATACAAACTCCCATATACGAGTGGGTCAGTTCCTCGGCTCTCTCTACCACTCTGTTGGTCAATTTGTCTATTCTCCCACAGTACCATAATTTCAACATTCTTATAGCTAATAGGTATATTTAGTAATTGGTGCAGTGATTCCCCTCATTCTTGTCCTCAAATGTTTGTTTTCCAGCTTTGTTGAGATATAACAGATAACATTTTAAGTTTAAGGTGTACAATGTGATGATTTGATATATGTACATATTTTGTTTTATATATGTATATATTTCAAAATGATTACCATAATAATGAGTTAACACATTATCACCTCACATAGTTACCATTTATGTGTGTGTGTTGAAAACATTTAAGATTTACTCTTAGCAGATTTCAAGTATACAATACAGTATTGTTGACTACAGGTACAAATGTTTTGACTTTCATTAGCCCTGACCCTTCCAATATTTTAGGATTAGCTATTATATATATATATACATACATATATGTATGTATGTATTATACATATACATACATATACATATACATAATCCTAAATACACACTTATTTATTTATCTATTTATTTATTTATTTAAAGATACCTATTGGGATTGATAAAGAAAGTGCATCTGAATATTTAGTTTGAAAAATTTTGCCATTTGTACAATGTTGAGACGTCTTAACCAGAAATGCGGCATATCTCTCTGCTGAGGGTCCTCTTGAAAAATGAGGCATTTATATTGTTTAATATATATTTGTACTTTTCCCTGTAAATATTTCACACATTTTCATTAGCTATATTATGAGGCTTTTATAGTACTTGCTACAACTGTAAATAATATATTTTTAAAAGTTACATCTTCTAATAATTGTTTGCAGGTGCTTAGGAACCATTTGTAAAGTCATGTTTAAATGAGGTAACTTACACATCTCCTCATTTCTTGGAATAGTTGCCTATTCCTTCTCTCCTCTTGGATTTTTACAAATAATCATAGCACCCACAAATAAAGCTACTTTTATTTTTTATTTTGAATATTTTTCATTTTATTACTTCATCTTGTCATTGCTTCATTGGGTAGGACTTACAGACTAATATTGATTAGGGACTTTTGATGGTCATCATCCTTGCCTTGTTCCTGAATTTGAGTGGAATTATTTTGGAGATGCACCACGTATAACTTTTACTGTAGATTAATAGTAGACAAACTTTATTGGGTTATTCTTTTTATCCTCGTATGCTAAGAAATGTCAGTTATAAATGGTCATTAAATTTTATCAAATGCATTTCCTGCATCTTTTGAGGTGGTCATGTTTTTTTCTTCCTTATCATCTATGTAACAAATTATATTAATAGTTTTTATGTTATTAAGCGTTAACTTTTTTATTATGATATATTATTTTTAACACTATTAAATTCAGTTAACATGTTGATTTCCAATTTTTATGGTTTTTTTTGTTTATAAATGAGATTTATCTGTATTTTTTCTTTCTATAATGTCTTTTCCAGTTTTTGTTGTTAAGGTTATATTAATATCATATAGTGAATTGAAAAGTTTTCTCCTTCTGTTTTCTGGAATAGATTGCTTAAGGTCAGAATTCAGTTTTCCTTGAAAATTGGTAATACCAGTGCTTACCTATAAAACTGTTTGAGGTGTCAACTCTTTGTGGACAGATTTTAACTTTCTGATTAAATATTTAAAAGGCCATATGTCTGTTGAGCTTTTCTATTTCTTTTTGAGTTATATTTTCTAGAAGTGTTCCCATTTCATCTAAAAATTTAATGATATTATAATAACATCAGACATAGTAGTCTCATGACTTTGTAAATTTATATTCTATCTATAGTTACATCTTCTTTTCCTTTCCCAGTGTGGTTCATTTGTAGCATTTCCCCTTTTTGCCTGATCTTTTGCCTTTGTTGGCCATCTCAATTATGTTCTGTTTCATTAGTTTTTGCTCTTATCTGTATCTTTTTTCTTTGTTTCTTCTTGAGTTCACATTCACTTTATCTACTTCTTTCTCTAGATGTGTTCACCAATATTTAAAAGTTCTGCTTTTCGGGTATATGTGTTTATCTGTTATTTTTTCTCTGAAGTACTGTTTTTTTCAATTTCGATGGGCCATTTGTCCCTCGTCATTCAGCTCTAGATATTTTTAAATTTCTATTATGATTTCTATTTTGGCTCATTAATAATTCAGAAGTGTTTTAAAATTTTCAAACATAGGTTTCTTTTTTAGTTACGTTTTTGTAAGTTGCTTCCAATTTAATAGCATTTTGAAAGGGAATGTGGTCTATATGATATTGATTCACTACTTTTAGATATTTGCTTTGTGGCCAAGTATGTAGTCATTCAAAATAAGTTTATTGTGTATTCTCTATCTATTTCAAACAAGAATGCTATGTTCAAGGTAACAGATGTGTTGTTTAAATCTTTTACGTGTTTACTAATAATTTTGTTTGCTTGAGCTACTTAATATTGGGCATTGTATTAAAATATCTCACTATGATAGTGGATTTCTAGATTTTTTGTGGTTCTGGTTATTTGTGGTTCATATATTTAGAGACTACATTCTTTTTTGTTGTTGTTATTAATCCTCATCTAAGGATATTTTTCCATCGTGTTTTGTTTCTCTCTCTCTCTCTCTCTCTCTCTCTCTCTCTCTATCTCTCTCCCCCCTCCCTCCCTCTCCCTCTTCTTCTCCCTCTCCCTCCATCTCTGAAATCAAAACTTTTTTTTTAAAGTCTTATGTTGAAGTTGGCATATAAGGAAGGGCGAAGAATGAAGAGCTGACGGTCATGACCATGCGTAACTGCTACAGATGGAGGGCCTTGTCTCACGTGGGCCAAGAAAAGAGAGAGAGAGAGAGAGAGAGAGAGAGAGAGAGAGAGAGAAACATTGGTGTAAGAGAGACACATCAATTGATTGCCTCCCGCATGCACCCTGACCAAGGCCGTGATTGAGCCTGCAACCAAGGTACATGCCCTTTACCAGAACCCAACCTGGAACCCTTCACTCTCTGGACCGACATTCTCTCCACTGGGTCAGACCAGCTGGGGTGTGACTATATTATTTTTCTTTCTTTCTTTTTTCTTCTTATGTTTTTATTGATTTTTAGAGAGAGAGGAAGGGTGAGGAATAGAGAGATAGAACATTGATGAGAGGAGCATAATCAATCGGCTGCCTCCTATATGCCCCCTCCTGGGGATCAAGCTGCAACCTGGGCATGTGCCCTGACCAGGAATCCAACCAGCAACTTCTTGGTCCCTGGGTCCGTGCTCAACTCCTGAGCCACCCTGGCCAGGCAAAACTATGTTTTTAAAAGGCAACACTCTCAGAATTTTTTATCTTTTTTTTTTCAAT
>NW_006284839.1:2540684-2559671 GCF_000327345.1 Myotis davidii | reverse complement strand
CTGCACCAGTCTGCATTCCCACCAGCAGTGCACAAGTGTTCCTTTTTCTCCACATCCTCTCCAGCACTTGTCATTTGTTGATTTGTTGATGATAGCCAGTCTGACAGGTGTGAGATGGTACCTCATTGTTGTTTTGATTTGCATCTCTCGGATGATTAGTGACTTTGAGCATGTTTTCATATGTCTCTTGGCTTTCTGAATGTCCTCTTTTGAAAGGTGTCTATTTAGGTCCTTTGCCCATTTTTTTATCTTTTTGATAGATGGTTCCTGGTCTGTCTGTATGATAACTCCTCCTTTGTTTTCAGGTTTTCTTCCTCTGGGAACTAAATCAGATCTAGGGGGTTCCACCACCATTGCCCATACCACTTTTCACTGCCCTGGGATTAAGGTTGATACCCTGCTTCTGAGGGGCGGATTCTGTACACACACACACACACAATTACAGGGAGACTGTAAACATTTCCCCCCAGTATATTTTCTTCTTTATACTTTTCTGTTTAAAAAGCTTTGAAAGAAAAAAATGCAGAAAACAAAAGGCAGTGTGCCTGTACCAGTTTCCTATAACTGTAAACTCGGCGGCTTGAACAGCAAATTTATCGTCTCACAGTTCTGGTGACCAGAATGCTGAAATCAAGGTGTGGGCAGGGTTGGCTCTTTCTCAGGTCTGTGAGGACAAGACTGTTCCTGGCCCCTCTCCTTGACCTGTAGATGACTGTGTCCCCCTTGTGTCTCCTCACATCATCTTCCCTCTATGTATGTCTCTGCCCCAAATTTCCCCTTTTATTAAGGGCACCAGTCATATTGGAATTGGACCCACTCTAAACCTCACTTTAACTTGATTCCCTCTGTAGAAACTACCTCCAAATAAGGGCATGTTCTGAAGTACAAGGAGCTAGGACTCCAACACAATTTAACCCAGAACAATATGTATTTAATATGACAGGACTTCATAGAAGTGGAGAAAACAAATGCATTACATGGAGATACTTGCTGGAGGAGACGGCATTAGACTCATTCCTGAAAGATAAGTTGCCTTTCATCCTTTGACAGGAAGAAAAACAAGTTAATTTTACAGCCTTCTCCTTGCTTTCTCTGGAGCAACATGGGGAAATGAATGGTCTGGAGTGACCAGGGTACTCATCAGGTCTGTCTTCCTGGAAATGTTTCATTCAATGCAGTGAACATGCATTAGGATGCAATTGATGAGGCCAGATCAAGAGAGTAGATCTAAAGACCCAGTGTCGTCCTATAATGAAAAGCAGCCACTCCCCAGGAGAGGGCATGCCTAGTAGAAACTGAGGTAGAAGCCACAGAAGGATTCTCACTGGGCAGGCAGTTTAGTCTGCTCAACATTGATAAGAGGAGTCTAGTCTTCCTACGAAGTCCAGACCAGCACAGGGAGAAACCTTGGGTGGAGTGTGGACAGCAGTAAGAGACTGATGAACTACAACGCTCCCACCCGGGGAGAAACAAAACCCCAAATGCAGAAAGGAAGTCCCTTTCTGAGACCCAAACCAGTGGCCATGGATGGGTCAAATGAGGCAGGAGGAGAAGACGCTTCATTTAATGAGGAGGGTCTGATTTTTCAGAACAGAGCTTTGCAGCCATATTTTGTTGGAGCCCCAAATGGGGGGTCTGGAGTATGAGAATTTGGGCCCAAGATGAATAAACCCGACCCCAGCAGCTGCCACCACTCTTGAAATTTGTATGTTGAAAGAATGTGAGCCCTTGAAGACTATTTCTAGCTCCAGCTGCTCTGCGGCATTAACAAAGGTCTAATTGCTGAGACCATGTGCAGTGGACACGGTGTTCGTTTTCCTGACACATGGAAAATGCGGTTTGGAGGTTGAGCTGTCAGGCCCGATCACCTCCAGACCCCGCCTACTGCAAGCAAGCACATTTCATCACCGGGCAGGACTTGCTAAGTTGGTCCATGGCCTCATTGTGGCTATTTGTATCCTGACACTGGAGCCGATGTGGCAGGTTAGAATTCCTGGTGCAGAAACATGGCCCTAGGCTTCTCTCCAGCCCAGGGGTCCTCAAACATTTTAAACAGGGGGCCAGCTCACTGTCCCTCAGACCGTTGGAGGGCCGGACTATAGTTTTAAAAAAAACTATGAACAAATTCCTATGCACACTGCACACATCTTATTTTGAAGTAAAAAAAAACAAAATGGGAACAAATACAGTATTTATTTGTATTTGCATGTGGCCCGCGGGCCGTAGTTTGAGGACCCCCTGCTCCAGCCCATTTCCCAGGTAACGTGGTGTGGAGAACGGCCATCTTGTCGTCGCGCCTGAAGGTGAAGGAGCCATTTGTCCAGCATTTTAATCAGGTTTCCCCCAATTCTCAGCAGGTTACTTAAGAGAGAAGAGGCCGTCTTGTAGCCTGGAGTCTCTCTGGAGACAGGTAGGCTTCCTGTGCAAACAGAGATGGTGAGGGTGAGGAGGCCGTAGCTGCCTGTCTGCCTCTCAGCAGGGAGAGACACTGTGGGCTCCACAGTGGTGGGGGCAGTTCCACTGTAGTTACCCTACCCTGTCACAAATGGCTGTCTCTCCTCCAGATTTAATTTATTTTGCTGCCTTATTGCTTCTCAGACCACAATGCATGTTCACACCAGCTACTCGTAAGTGGTCCCATGCTAAACACACCCAAGTCGGCTCTCCCTCTGGGAAGCAGCCCCCACCATCCCCTTTGCTCTCTTCTTCCCCCACTTTTCCCCACAGGCACACATCTCCTGAACTCTAAGGGACCCCACAAGACTTGCCACCTGGGGAGCAATGGGCAACAGCGTCTCATCGCAGGCTAGTCCCCTGAACCTGTCCCCAAGGCCCCTTTTCTCTGACTTCCCAGAGAGCTAGGGCAGCCCAGCCTAGGCTCTCTTGTTGCTTCTTCTGTGCTCAGCCCTTTCTTGTTTCACTGTCTCCAGCTTTAATAAACACCCTCTAAAATGAAAATAAAATTAATTAATGAAAAAAACAAAAATCCATACATTTATATTTAATACTAGATTTAATTTTTCATGGGGAACCCCCCCTCCCTCCATCAATTCACTCATATTTAATTCATTTTTCTGGCTTGTGAAGGGAGTTCCTGGCTAGGGCTTAATCCCCTTGGGGCTTTCCACACAGGCCTTGGACTTCCGTCCATTCAATGGTCAGTACATTCCATGCAAACATCCCTCGCTGATTGATGGGCCCGCCCCCTGGAACCTGAGTTTTAAGAAACCCTGGACATTGACGAGCAGTATGGCAGTGACTAAGAGCCCAAACTCTGCAGTCAAACTAACGGGGGTTCAATATACCAGTTCTACCATTTTTACCTCATGTAACCTTGGACAAGTTCTCCAGTTGTGCCTTCATTTTATTATGTGTACATCAGGAAAGATAACAGTAGTTTTGCATGGGATGGTTGTAAAAATTAAGTTGTCGTGTATAAAGTGCTTTGTAATAAATGCCAGGCATGATTGTGTCTCCACAGAAAGAATGTGGTTTGATCAAGTAAAAGTGGGTTCCTGGCAGCATCCTCTGGAACATGAGGATTTGGCTCAACATCCTCTCCCCTAGGAGACTCGATAAACATTCTGAATTTACACAGGTGTTCCTCAACAGGGCCATGCTGCTTCCAGTGTAACCAGTGTATAGTGGGGGATAACATGGTTACACGGGAAAGTCCAGTATTGTGGCCTCTTCTGGAGGAGTAGATGTTTGATAATGCTGAGAGTGAAGTCCACCCTGAAAGAGATGATTTTCCTTGGAAGGGTCCTGGCCCACCGTAGCCAGAGGCAGCTCAAAAAGAGACAGCTTGGCAAAGACAGGGCGCAGATGAGGAGAAGCTGGGCTTTGGTGAAGGGGGCAGCAGGACTCTTTCAGGTCTTCCGGGAGGGTCAGCAGTGCCCGAGTCTGTGCCGTAGCCAGCGGGACAGCGAGAGCAGTGAGGGTGAAGAATGGGCTTTATCCCCACGCTCAGTGGAGTTGCTAGTGGAGACAACTGGTGTGGTTCACAGGTCAAGCCAGTGATTGGTGCAAAGCCAGGATGATGAAAGAGGGTTCATATGTGATCTGTGCAGACGTGTCTGCTTGGAAGAGACTACGTGCTCCCTGGGGGTGCTGTGATGGGCTCCCCAGAACCCCACCACAGATAAAAGCAGGACTTATTCTCCAGCCTCCCCACACAGCCCCAAGTGTCAGTCCTCTCTGAAGTTGCCTTGGCGGAGCTGCCTCACTCAGGACGGCCTGATCTAGTGACTGACTGATGTGGGGGTACAAATGTCCAGCCCTTTTATGCAAACTCGGGAGCCCTAAAATTACCCCATCTTTAGAACTCCACACAAAGTCAGCTAAGGCTCCTGAGGTGACTGTACTGAGGTTGACCCGTCACTCTGCCCAATGCTCCCTTCCATAGATGCGGACTCCAGAGCATTCCCTCGGAGATGTCCTGCATGTTCACATCCACCTCAGACCCTCCTTCCCTGCAGACCTGGGATTCCAGTACATTTCCTAATTGGCAGTGGGGTCACCAATGGGACGTGGGCAGAGTGAAAGGACTGGGGATCTTTCAGTGATGTTGGAGGCAACATGTGAGGCGGCACAAACAGCATGGAGGAGGTTGTCATGCGTGGGAAATGAACCACTGTGGTAAGGCTCTGAGATTTGGGACTTGTTTTTGTTGGTGTGTTTGTTTCTTAACAAACCCTAGCTTGCCCTTAATACCTAAATACACTATACAATAGTCATGGTTTGTTGTATACTTAGCTGTTGGGGAAGCATAGTTCCTCCCATGTTGTAGATTTAGTTATTCTCAATAACAAGATTGCTAACAAATTCTTTTGTTGTATCTATAAATTGTAGTTATTCTCAGTGGCAATATCCCTAATAAATCCGTGTGTGTGTGTGTGTGTGTGTGTGTAAAGTCCCAAGTTAAAGAAATCATTTAGGTATTTTAACAAATAAATCTGAACAGAGTGGATCAAACTGAGGATTGCATTAAATATTCTGCTGCCCCAAATAGGAAAACAGTAAATATAAACATAAGGAAATATATGCACACACACGGATTGACTCCTTTAACCAACGTTAATTGGGCATCTATCATGTATATCACATCCCTGGGGTTTTGCTACATGGTAAGGGCTCTGAGTCTCTGGCAGCTCTGGGCAGCCACTCTGTCAGGGGACAGACGCCACCCTTCTAGCTTTGGGAGAGCAGACTCTGCCCTCCTGCTCCCCTCAGTTCCAGGCAGAAGTACCTTCCCACCCCACCTTCATTTCCCACAGCCCAGCAGGAGAGTAACAAAGCTTCGCAGAGGGTGTAAGGACAATGGAAGGAAAGCTCGGTCTCGAGAGGCATCTCATTTGCTGGCAGAGGCAGCTCCCTGGAGCACACCTCCCAGCCATGCTCAGGGCTCCCGGTGCCTGGCCTTGGCTCCGGGTGGCAGAGTCCAGCTCGTGCCCTTCACGGAAGGTTCAGGCCCAACTGCCAAGAGGCTTTGAGAGAGAAAGGACCTCTCAGGTGTCTACTGCCCCAATATCCATTCTCCTGCCTCCTTAGTAATAAAACCCCCACTTACTTAGGGTGGCAAAGTGCCCGGGGAAGAGACTGTTTCTCAATTCCTCAGCCAGCGTGGAAGTGTCTGGGGGACTTCAGAAAGGCTGTTTAAAGGAGAATCAGCTGGGAGCCCTCACCTTAAAGCACATAGACTCACACACCCTACTTTTTCCTCTACCATTTTTCCTCTTTCCAGGCTGCAATGTAGAGATGATGGCTGGAACTCTAGCAGCCACCCTGCGACCTTGCGAACAGAAGCTGTTCATTAAGGCTAATTA
Organism: Myotis davidii; assembly: GCF_000327345.1. Lineage (NCBI taxonomy): Eukaryota > Metazoa > Chordata > Mammalia > Chiroptera > Vespertilionidae > Myotis > Myotis davidii. The sequence continues at coordinate 2,553,846 of NW_006284839.1, read as the reverse complement.
AACAGAAAAATAGAAGGAAGCCTGGTCCTTAAGAACCAAAGAGCCACCCTCACAGCTCTGACTAAGTCTAGGCTTTCTTTTAGAAAGAGAAACAAACCCTTATGTATTTAAGGCACCCTTATTTGGGGTTTAACCCAATTCTGATATAATTATCCTTTTTGGGTGATGGGGAATTTCTTTCTTAAGGAGCAATCCCAACCCCTACCACTAGAGGGTGGCCTTGCCCTATGTGCTTCACCATGACACTACTATCATTACATGAGTCCATTGATACTTTCTGTGTAATTCAGTCTCAAGTGACAGGGTGCATGGGATGGCTTTGGGCTGGGTTGTGCCAAATTCCATCCAATTCCTCTAGCATGAGATTTGGACCTCATGCTTTTCTTTTGTTTTCTCTACCCAGAGTCTCAGCTTCTTTAAGCAATCCCAACACCAAAGAAAGCATGCAGAGGGACATCACTGACTCAGCAACCACAGCACTGTGTCATTTCCAACAGAACCGTGAGTTCCTAGTTGTTGTTTAACATTCGTGTTCGTGGTAACTTGACACTTCTCACCAAGAAGTAGTAGTAAAAGGGAGACTCTACTCTGATGGTTCTATAGTAAAAGGGAGACTCTACGCTGAGAGGTTTGTGGAAATCTCCGCTTCCCATAAGGTAGAAAATTGCGGGCAGCACTTAAGTGACTGTTTTTGCAGTTTGCACTCGTCAAAGTTTCAAAAACCTCCAGACAGAGACTTTCGGTCCTTAATAATCTGCTGTGAGGGCAGTCATTTATCTAATTCTCACTCTGGCTAAGGGCAAGTTGCTTTCTCAAAATGAGACTATAGTGTTGGTGCTATGAAAAGCCCCTCACAACTAACCAAGAGAGGGGTTTGTGGTGTGCGAGGTCGTCGGAAAACAGTCCCCTTTGACAGTTTCAGATTACATCACCTTGGTATCATCTACCCTCTCCTTGTCTACCTCTAGTTTATATCCCAATATGCAGCGTTAAGATTTGGGGAAGGGTTTATGGATAACTCATAGTCCTGTAATTCTCTTCTCAGTTTTCATACTGAACTGCTTGCCATATTAGGCAAGAACACACACACAAAAAATGCAGAATAGAGAAATAGTCACTTATTTCTCCCCCATTTCCCTAAAGACCGCACAGAAAATGTTCACGTGTAATAAAATCGCTGATCACTGGGCAATTTCAAAGTAGGAAAAAGGACCAAAACCAACTGCTCACGGGAACCCAATCAGGTATCTGCCCCCTTAGAGAGTCTCTTGGAGGTAGGGTTCAGTAAATAAAATACAGGATATCCTTTAAATTTGACATTTTTGTAATATTTGGGACATACATACTTTTTAAAAAAAGTATTCGTTATTTATCTGAAATTTAAAGTTAATGGAGTGTCCTGGATTTTATCTGGTAACCCTACTTGGGGGTAAAGAATCTGCCCCTGGTAGGAGTAGGGACTAGCAGTAAAAAAGGAGAAGATTCTAGAATCTACCAAGGGGACTGCCCCAGGGAAAGTCACTGATTAAAAATGAAGCAGCCACAAACCACTAGGCCTGCAAGCAGCCCAGAGTAACAAGTGCCTTCTCCTTTGCACCTGGAGAGTCCAGAATTCCCTCCTGGGCATATCGACGGCTCACATAGGGTTGCTCACCAATTTTCTAGCCAGGAGGAGAGATATGAGGCACTAACTCCAGCCCCAAACCTTCAGGATTGTGCTCTGCATTTTTGGACATGAATCGGTGTTGGTCTGGGATGCCGTGAGTCCTCTTCCTGGAGCATGGGCAATCTGTTGCTCCCAGGATGTCCAGCCTCCCCCATTGTCCTTCAGAAGGCAGCTTGTCCAAACTTTGGGGTGAAGAAAGGTTTGGTTTTTACACTTTCCTTAAGTTTATCCATCTTGGTAGGAGTGCTCCTTCCTCCAGCTCTGCCTGGCATCTCTTTTCCCAATGAATGGCTTACGCAAAACCTCAAATCTCAGCCGTTTGAGTGAGAGACACAGGTATGCACCCTCTGCTCTGGATCCAGTGAGGATGTAGGTGGGCAGTGCCTTTGCAGCCTCCGCACCAGGCTTTGCAGACACAAACCCATGAACGTACTGAACAGTGAGTCCGTTTCAGAGGAGGTTGCAGGGAAGGAGCTCCTTCGTGCTAATTCCCTCTGGCATTGATCCCTTCATTCTGTGAGGCTAACGTTCTCACCGATTTCAAGTTTCAGAGGATGGGACGTGAGGAGTTAGGTCTTTCTCTAGGATGAGATCCTCCCTCTGGTTCTGTCCCACTGCTCACTTAGCTCATTTGCCCTCAGGTTTAAGCCCCCCCCCCATCCCCCGCATTTTCTTCCTTGGGTCTCCTGTAACTCTTTACCCACTACCCCTGGAAACACCCCACCCTCATCAACAGTGAGAGGTCTCACTCCCTGGATTCATCCTTTCTCCCAGGCAACATCCTAAGTCTGTTTTTTAGTCTCCAGTAATACTACTGGATGGTCAGAGATATCCAGGCCACTCAATCTTAAAAAATAAAATAAAATGATCCCACTATCATGGGTAGATATGACTCCTGCTAATCACAATTCCATTTCCCAGTATGAGCTGCAGGCACACCAGCCCTGTTAAATCAGGCACATCCATTGTCTCAGAGATAGCGTGGTCTGAATCCTCACTGAGACCCATTTTTTCACTGGCCAGTCAACCGTGGCCCATCACTGGGCAGAACAGACCAGGCCCCAAACAGCATTAAAAAAAGGAGCAAGGCCACCTATTAACAGATGCTTCCTTGAAAGGCCAGGAAGAACTCTAGACCAGACTACATTATTTAGGTTCAGCATGCCTCCTCCTGGGGTGGGAAGTAGGCGGGAAGGGAGTGGGGTTGAGGGGGTGGGGAGGGAAGGAATGGGAGTAGCGGTTCTCATTTACGCAGACAGCAAATGTTCACTGAGGCTCAATCTGGGTCCTCGTTTTCTTTGAAGAAGCTTCACTGGTTTCCGTCCTCTATCAGTTATGAATTTGCTCTTGCAACCAGGCTACTATAACATTAGTATAAGGTTAGTCACTAAATTGACTAATCTTCAACCTCACCTTATATTTTATCAGAACTCATGGAGGCCAATTATACCACCTTCTAATTTCTCGTTGTTCCTTCTAAGATTTTCCATCTCTAAGCACTGTTTCCCACATACTATTGGTTTCTGCCATAAATCTGGCTTCCTTGGACTAGATCTTGGTCTGAAATAATCTTTTCCCACCCCTCTTGCATCTTACCTACTTATACTCATTTTTCCAGTCTCAGAGTAAATGTAATTTCCTTATCTAGGCCATGCAGACTTCCTTAACAGGGCCTCTCCAACTTAGGTATGCATAAGAATCACAGGGAGAGTTGTGGGGGTTATTTTGGTTTGTTTTAAATATATATTTTTATTGATTTCAGAGAGGAAGGGAGAGGGAGAGAGAGAGAGATTTAAAAAAGACCACATTACTATGAGAGATAATCATTGACCACTGCCTCCTGCACGTCCCCTTCCCTCCACGCCCCCCCCCCCAACTGGGGATGGATCCTGCAACCCAGGCATATGCCCCTGCCGGAATCAAACCTTGATCTCCTAGTTCATAGGTCTATGCTCAACCACTGAGCCATGCCAGCAGGGCAGTTGTTGATTTTAAATTTTTTTTATTGATTTCAGAGAGAGGAAGAGAGAGGGAAAGTGGAATAGAAACATCAATGATGAGAGAGCATCATTGATCAGCTGCCTCCTGCATGCCCCCGACTGGGGAGGGATTGAGCCCAAAACCTGGTCATGTGCCCTGACTGGGAATCAGACTGTGACCTCTAGTTCAGGGGTCGATGCTCAACCACTGAGCCACACTGGTGGGGGCTGATTGAAGGTTTTTTAAGGAAGGTGCGGAATGATGAAATAAGATTCACACTTCCGCAAATTATTTCTGGAGAACAGAATTGAAGAATCAAGACTAGCAGCAGGGAAATTAGTTATGAAGCCGAGGCAATAGGTCAGGTGGAAGCTGACAAGATCTTGAACTATGAGAAGCAGTAGGCAAGGAGAGGAGCCGAGTCATCCTGGGTCAGTCTTCCCCCATGCTAGAAAATATTCTGTGTTAAAGCATCCTTAGTGCCCAAAGGAAATAAGCTTTTATTCATCTTTCTCTACACTTTGTTAAAGTCTGTTTAACTGTGTTTTAAAATGCATGCCCTAGTAAAGCGGTCATCCATCTTCCCCAATTCTTCTGGAAGGCATCCTAGGGGACAGACTGCATCTCGAAGGGAAATGCTGAAAGGGGGAATGTGAGGGCTTGATGCGAAGTGCAAGTAAAGTCTCCATGGGATGTAGTGAAATAGCTGTTCAAAGAAGAAAGGGAGAAAGGCTGACCCAGGTGGAGGAGTGGAAAAGCTCTGAGGCTGAGCGAGATAAGACACTTGAGGGGATTTCATTTTTCTTCTACTTGAGGGGAGAGAGGAAAACTCTGGGAACAAATGATCAGAGATCACAACGGCAAACACCTTCAGGAGCCTGGCTGGTGACATAAAGAGTGGATCAGGCTTGCTTGGCCAGTGTGGCTCAGGGATTGATTGTCAACCTATGAACCACAAGCTCACACAGTACGGTTCCTGGTTTTGCCCAGGGTTTGGGTTCGGTCCCCAGTGGGGGGTGTGCAAGAGGCTGCTGATAGATGATTCTCTCTCATCAGTGATGTTTCTATCTCTCTCTCCCTCTCCCTTTTTCTCTGAAATTAATTGGAAAAGAGTGAAGCAGGCTTGGTTTAAGAACACAGAAGCACGTGGTCTATGAAAGAGGCATGTGTATACCCACAGGCTCCAGTCAGTTGTCATGTGGAAGTGCAGTGTTGCCAGATCTTGTAGTTTTTTTCAAAAAAAGTCAGAAATCTAGATATTCCTGTAAAATTACCCACTGTCTTTAATGTGGGCAACTAATTAAAATATTTTCTAAATACCATGCTGGCCAAGTAAAACACATTGTGGCTGCATTTGGCCCTTGACTGGCCAACTTGTAACCTCTGATCCAGAGGAAATGAGAGGGCTGTGCTGTGAATAAATCACACCAGCTGGGACAGATAGGCAGCCTACTTCTGCTTGAACATAAACAAGTCATGAGAGCACACCGCTTCTAAAAGAAAGTCTATTCAATCCACTGGCTAAGTTTGGAAAGGTGATACAGGATGCACTAATATGTAAGTGTGGTCTTGTTTCGGTGCGAAAAAATTTTATGAAGCTGAAGTGGAAGGAAGGAAACCAGTCTTCCCTGAAATAGTCTAACTTTTATCTGAAAAAAAGTCAGGGTAGAAGAGAATGACGTATTGGAAAAGATTGCAGTCATAACGTCTCTTTCAGGATCTAGCACTGGCATTAAAGTCAATTATTTCAATATAAGACAGTCTATCAAGGATTCTCATGAATCAAGAATAAGAAAATAAGCGAATGGAGCTTGGTCAAAGAATGTGCACAGTTCATAGAGAAGGAAACATTATAGGTTTTACACCTAAAGAAATGCTTTGCTTTACTTATGTAAGAAATCTAATGACAATGTTATAGTGGAAAGAGTTAAAAAGAAATTTAGATAGTATGCTGTATTAAAGGTATTGGGGAATGGCACTATCATACATTGGAGGTGGAATTTTAAATGGCATGACTGCTAAGGAGAGCAAATTGATGGGCTCTATTAAAATTAAGAATATAGCCAGCTAACTTGGCTCAGTGGTTGAGCGTCAACCCATGAACCAGGAAGTCACGGTTCGATTCCCGGTCAGGGCACATGCCCAGGTTGCGGGCTCGATCCCTGGTGGGGTGTGTGCAGGAGGCAACCAATCTATTCTCTCTCATCATTAATGTTTCCATCTATCCCTCTTCCTTCCCTTCTGAAATCAATAAAAATATATGTTAAAAAATGTAAAACATGTATGCCTCTTGATGCCAAAATTTCTAAATCTAAGAATTATTATATTTATGAAAGGATATATATATATATATATATACACACACACACACATATATTTATATGACTATTCATTGTAGAATAATCTATGCCATCAGAGGATGGAAATAAATTGTCCATCAATAATGGAAATAAAATAAATGATCATACTCCCAAACAGCAAAATACATGGTAGCCTCTAGCAAGAAGCAGTTCTGAGTGTACTAAATGGACACATCTCCAATATCAAGTGGAGGAGGCAAGGCTAAAAGTGTAAATTGCATACTAACACCTGGAATTGCATAAATGTGTAGTTGTATATGCATAGACTATCTCTAGAAGGTTTGAAAAGCATCTTTTAGAAAGGGATGCCTCTTGGGAGGGCTGGCTGAGCAGGAAGCAGAGATGGGAGGGAGTTAGGTTTTTGCTATGTACTCAATGATATGTGTTGAATTTTTGTAATATATACACATTAAAATATATATATGAAATATTATATATTATATAATGTAATAATATGTATACTATAGTGTATAGGATATATTATTTATATCACCTATTAGTAGAAATTTGAGAAAAAAAGTCCTAACTAAAAAAAATAAATAAAAATCACTAACTTATTGTCAATTGTCTCTGAAATCTCCTATTATTTTTGAATCCCAAGATCAAACTTTGGCTTCAAATTACGAGTAACTCTACCACAACTTAGGCTATTGAAATAATTGTAGTTATTTTTCTTTTGCTATCTTGGAGTTAGATTCAAATCATTAGCTTTTCTATCCAACGTGCTGCGGAGAAAGTACATCCAAACCCACACATGCAAAAAAAATTAGACCTCGAAATAGGACTCATCTGTATGGAAGTTCTGGGTCAGTTCCTTTGCGGGAGTCCAGACGGCTCCGGAGCTTCTCTGTGACTCATTTCTCTAAGTGAAATAAAATGATAAGGCAGACATTTAAATGACAAGGAGCAAAGCCTGGGTCTGGTCTACTAAGAAGTGGAAAATTTTGTTAACTTGTTGTGTACCCACTCTGGAGGAGCACAGACTGTCTTTCTCAGGCAGGCTCAGAAGCATATAGAGGACTTAGAAATCCCATTAGTTTCAGAGTCTATTGCCAATAAATTTAATAGGAAATGGAAGTACGGTTATTTATTGGTATAATAGCATTCTCAAGACTGCACAGAAAGAAACTCTTAGAAGAGTTTAGACTAGTGAGGAAAACATTCACCAAATTCTTGAATACTTCCTGAGCACCCACTGAGTGCTGGGGCACTGGGCTAGATGCCAGGGTAGGGCTACAATGATGAGCCAGGACTTTACAAACTAATTCCATGCTTCCCGAAGTCTTCTCTGAGGAGCACTAAATTCTGAGAAATACTAATATTGTTACAAGACAAAAAAGCTTTTCTTGATACTTAAGAATCAGAAAATAAGCAAAGAAATGAATCAGAAATTAAGCAGCCTCATTGGTACAAGACTTTTTAGATTTTTAAAATATGCTAATGTGCAATTTGAATCTTTTAGAGAGGGGCATAGCATGCTGCCTTTCCCATATTATTTGAACACAACTCTTTGGTTGGAGCAGCTGTAGAGGCTAATGTCTACGCAGCATATGTAGGAAAACAATAGCCTTAATGGAGAGAGAAGCATAGATGCATATGTGAAAAGTTAAATAGCAAACTAAAACCTTCCTAAAGCAAGCTGAGTTGATTGCCCAAATGTTTGGCATAGATATAATAAAGAGTTTGAGTTCCAAAAGGGAAAGGATAGTGGGACCTGGAATTGAAAGTCTAGGTGGAATAGAAAGGGCTGGTGCTAAGCCTCAGAGAAGGGAAATTATCAGTCAAGGAGGAGAAGCAGCTGGAAGTGGTAGAGGAAGAGTAAGGAAACCAGTTGGCCTGAGCAGAGGGTTCATTCTATAGGAAGGAAAGGAGTTATGACTAGGTAGGACTGGATTGGAAAGGGCCTGGACTGCCAGGTTAAGTAATCTGAACCTTGTTTTACAGGCAATAAGGGGCCTTGAATAGCTTATAAGAAGGACACTGAAATCTTTAAAGTGGTCTTCTAAGAAAATTACCCTATTGCTCATTTGCAGAAAGGATTGGGGGGCGAGGCGCAGTGGAATGGAGTGAGAAGTAAGGAAATGGGAGCCAGGGGCTAACTGTGAGGTAGAGGTCTGGAGTCGGGAAATGCAGATTGTGGAAGGCTTTTGAATGAGGACTTGACAGCTGGTGACTGGATGTGAAAACTATTTAAATGGCTATCAGTGAATTAGGTGGCGTTTGGAGTCTGGATGATAAGGGGAATGGCAACATGGGAAGGATAGTTTCGGAAAAATCAATGTGCACTTTGCTCTCAGAGTTTTTTCCTATCCTCACCACCCCTGAGCCCACTAATTTTACAAAGTAGGCAGGCTTTCCATACTTCTTTGCTTAAAGGATTTTTGCCTGAGGTGCTGTCAGCTCTCCTTGTATTTTTTAAAGCTGAAAATCAAAAAAGGATGATGTTGGATTTCCTAGAATGATGAGCAATAATAGCAGATAAGGGAGTTCCTTTAAGGTCAGGGAGAGAGAGGGCAGCAGAGATGGATTCCAGGAGACTAGGAAAAGGGTCCTGTGAGAAGTGGACACCCTGTTCTGCCTAGAGACTGCCCTTCAGGAAGATGGCAAACTTCAGAGAGGATGGTTGCAGGATGTACCTGGAGAAATCAGAAGCTAGGACCATTCAGAAGAGTTGAAGATTTCCATGCATCACATTTTTTCTTAAAATATATTTTTATTGATTTCAGAGAGGAAGGGAGAGGGAGAGAGATAGAAACATCAATGATGAGAGAGAATCATTGATCGGCTGCCTCCTGCATGCTCCTTACTGGGGATCTAGCCTGCAACCTGGGCATGTGCCCTTGACCGGAGTCAAACCTGGGACCTTTGAGTCTGCAGGCGATGCTCTATTGCCTGATCCAAATAGGCGATGCTCTATTGCCTGCTAGAGCCATGCCTCACATTTAAAAGTGTGCCAGAACCAAGTGTGGGTAAGGACGAGGAGCAATAGGAATGCTAATTGCTCCATGTGGAGAGCAGTTTGGCCATGTCTAGTAGAGCTGAAGATTCCCAGAAATCCCCTGGCTATCTTACCCTAGGAAAACTCCCACTTATAGGCCCAAGGTGATAGGTGCATGAATGTCAAAATCCAAGAGGAGAATGTTTAAATACATGGTGTATATTCACAAACTAGACCACTAAATGAATGAACTAGAGCATCATGGGTAGATTTCAAAAAACACAGTGTTAAATATAAAGAACAAATTTCAGGAGGAAATTACCATTTATATAAGGATTTTCAATATGCAACCATGCCAACGCATATTATGTATTATTTATGAGCATGCATACAAAGCAAAAGGGCAAAGCCTGCATGGGCTCCACCATCATTGAAGCCAGGATAGTGATTCCACTTAAGGGGAGTGGGGGAAGGGAGAATGGATTAGAAAGGGTCATAGAAGTTTCCACTATATCTTTAATGATTTATTTCTTTAAAAAAAATTTAAAGGAACTTTGTTAATGTTACCGGAAACAGGACCTGCCTGGAATTGGTTTGCCTAGGGCCTGCCTGTAGTGGTAGGTTCTTGACTTTGTGCAGGAAAAATTTCATGATGTGAGTCCAGGTGATTTTGAGAGGATGTTTATTAAAGCTGGGGACAGTGAAATAAGGAGGGGCCTACGATAGCACTTTTTAGAGTATAAACTTTCTTTTGACTGGCTTTTTTTTCATTCAGCATAATTATATTGACATCTATATTATATCCATAGTTCATTCCTTTTTATTGCTGTGTAGTATGCCATTGTATAGCTATATCAAGATTTATTTATCATTTCACCTGTTGATGGACTTTTAGGTTAAAATCTGAAATTTTTTTAAAAATTCTGGATAGAAGTCATTCATCAGATAGTGACTCGAAATCATTTTTCCCAGTCTGTGTGTTCTCTTTTCATTTGCTGATCAATGTCGTTCAAAGAACTGTTCTTAATTTTTATAAAGTCCAATTTATTAATGTGTCCTTTTATGAATTGTGCTTTTGGTGTTGTAACTAAAAAAAATCTTAGTCTAAGCTGAGATCACAAATATTTTCTCCTGTGTTTTTCCTGAAATTTGTATAGTTTTACGTTTAATATTTAGGTCTGTGACCCATTTCTTGGTTAATTTTTTTATATGCTATGGATTAAAGGATTTAAAAATCTTTTTAATTAAAAAAATTTTGCAGACAAATATTCAATTTTTCTAACATCATTTGTTGCACTTTTATGGAACATTTACCACATAGGTAGAGGTCTATTTCTGTATTTTTTAATTTGTTCTATTGATATATTTGTCTGTCTTTATGCCACTATCACACTACCTTGATTCCTATAACTTTAAAATAAGTCTTAAGGTCAGGTAATATGAAGCCCCCAGTTGTATTCATTTTTTTTTCAAGATGGTTTAACAATCCTAGATTTTTGGCATTTCCCTATGAATTTTAGAATCACCCTGTTAATTTCTACAAAAAATAAAAGCCAGCTGTGATTTCTGTTGGACTACATTGAATCTGTACATAAGTTTGGGGAGAATTGACACCTATTAATATTGGATCTATGATCCAATCCATGATCCTATTATTTAGTTCCTCTCAAATTTCTTCAGCAGTGTTTTCCAGTTTCCAGTCTACATATCTTGCACATCTTTTGTCAGATTTATCCCTAAGTATTCCATCTTCTTGATGCTATTGTAAGTGATTTTGTTTTTGGAATTTCAATTTCTAGTTGTTCATGCAACCTTGCAAAACTCACATTACCCCTACTATTCTTTTCATAGAAAGGCTATTGTACATAGATAATCATGTCATCTGTGAATATTTATTCATTTATTTGTCTAGATAATAAATGCCATTTATTTTTTTTTTCTTGCTTGCTGGTACTGGCTAGAACTCCCAGTACAATATGTCCTGGTTCTTTTATGTGATGGGCAGGCAGGTGAAGCCCTGAGGGAAAACACAGGAGCGGCTCAGAAAAAAACAGGAGTTTATTATACGTACAGGTCCTAGAAGAGGGAGGCATCGCCAGCCACGCAGGGCCACATGGGGGAAGCCTCAGGTGATCAGGAGGCAGAGAGCAGAGCCAAGGAGAACGCCGAGGCTAGAGCTTTTATGGGGCTTTCTTCAGGAAAGACAAGGCAGGGCAGGCTGAAGAGTTCAAGGTTGGTTCGTGTGAAAAATTTCAGCAGGCTTTGGGCGAAAGGGGTGGTCTCTAGTTGCCTGGTCCCTGGCCCTGGGACCAAATGGAGGAGGAGGTTTGGCTCTGAATCAGTTAGTTTACATATCGAAGGCAAGCTTCCAACTGAGTCCTTTGTCTTCTCTAACAGTTGGCTAGTCCCAGGAGGGACAGGCTCTCCCAGCCAGAACCAATTGTTCAAGACGTCAAAACATCATAGTGTTCAGGGCTATATGTATATTATAAATGTTGAATAGAAGTAGTGAAAGTAGACCTCCTTGCTTTGCTCCTCATCTTACATTAAAAGTATTTATTCTTTCCCCATTAAGTATATTGTTATTCATAGTTGTTGTTTTTTTTAGATTCCTTTTATAAGTTTGAGGAAGTTCACTTCTACTGATGGTTTGCTGGCAGCCCTGGTTTATTTTAGTGGAGATGGGATTTAGAAGCCAAGGTAGTTGCTCGTTGCTACTGGGGTGTTGCTGCTCCCAGGCTCTCTGAGTGGACAGAGCTGGGAAATCTTCGTAGGTTCATACAAAAGTCACGAGCTCATACCCATGCCTCTGTTTTAAACCCAGCACCCCAGGGTCCTTCTAGTTTTCTCCTTCCTAACACTGCTAGGGCTCTGACACCTTAGGTTTCCTTCTCCCATGAAACCCTTCCTTAAGCCTCTTGAACTCTGACTTTCCATGCCAGCCACCCTATCGGACTCCCTCCTATGCAGATGCCCCTGATACTCTCCTTGGCTTCTGACATCTTGGGGCATAGTGGCTTTCCCCCTCCCCACCCACATGGAATCCAAACTTGCTCTGCCCTATGAAAAGCCTTTAGAATAGAATAGAATTGTTCAGAAAGGGGAAAAAAGAGGAAGGTTAAAAGAAGAGCTAAAAAATAAATAAAAATTTCCTGGGCCTCAAATGTGACATGGAAGTAACAGCGATTAGGTATTAAGGGACCCTGTGAGTTGGGATACAGAGCATCTTAGTGATCACTTGAAGCTTCCTTGATGCTTAAAAACTGCTTCAGAACTGAGGAGGGATCTTGGCATAACCTTGGAGGGGCAGGGATCAGACCCTAGAACAAATGATACTGAATATCCTGACAACTTGGGGGAATGGAATTCTAGAGTCAGAATCATATTGATTTTAAAAAATAATGTAATATTTCTTGAACTCTTGAGTTCACAATTGCAAATTTACATTTGCTACAAACAGAAATAGAGAAATGGGTTAGAAGGAAGAGTTTAGAGGCAACAGTAGAAGAGTGGAAACAGGCAATGAGACATGGGGGAGTCCAGAGCAACACTAGAGGTTGTAGGGTTTGTGAACAGTTGCCTAGTGCAAATAGTTAAAGCCATGTGAAGAGACAAGCTCATCAAGGGAGAGAGGACAAAGAATAGTCCTGGACAGAGGACCCTGCCTTGGCATATGCAGTTGAGGTGGGCAGAGGAATAGGAGACAGAAGAGAAGATTTAGATGGGCTTAGTAGGGAGGTGAATCAGCACACCCCAAAAGTCGGAGCCAGGGAAGAAAAGATGAGATTGATAGAGAGGTGCTCAGAGATGGAAAGCAAATCGACTGAGGAATCATTAGACCCAGGGACTGAGGGATGGCCTATGTCCCCACAAGTGCAAGTTCAGTGAAATTGTGAAAACAGATGCCTACTTAAGACACTTAAGGAGAAAATAGGGATGAAGATGCCTCTAAATAAGTCTACATCAGTGGTCAGCAAACTCATTAGTCAACAGCCAAATATCAACAGTACAACGATTGAAATTTCTTTTGAGAGCCAAATTTTTTAAACTTAAACTATATAGGTAGGTACATTGTTATTAACTTAATTAGGGTACTCTTAAGCTGGCCTTTGCTAAAAACGTCCTCAATCTGATTGAGGTACATTCACTGAGGTCGACCCCTTCCAACTCTCCCATCCACACTCGTCTTGTATACTTGTTTCAGATAGATGAGTGTGT
>NW_006284839.1:2515046-2540594 GCF_000327345.1 Myotis davidii | reverse complement strand
GCTGGGGGGGAGTCATTATCCAGAAGTGCCTTAGGTCCCTGTACCTGGTCGAGGCGTGGCCCTCGGAGTGAAGGCAGCAGGTGCCAGTTTTGTAGCAACGTTTAAAATATGTGTGGGACCCATCGCGGGTGACGAGGGCCGGGCATCTGAGCGTTTAGGTTCAGTTCTTTTGTCCTTTGCTGTTGCGCTAAGTGTAGCCAGTTCTGACTTAAGGCTCCGGTGTGAGTGCTTTTGTGTGGGACTATTTTAAGACGTTCTCTGCCATCTTGAATGGTGAAAAAAAAACACACACACACACACACACAAACAGACAGTCCCAGAGGTAGCATGGATCCTCCAGGAAATGGTGCTATGTTTTTAGTTAAGAGAACATTTGGTTATACATTGGCAGAGAATGTAACCTAATGGTTTGGTGAACTGTGCTGGCCCCTCTAGGGTGTTCACCTTAAGGTTGATGCTCAACAGGCAAGAACTCAAAAGTAGAGGAAGGATAACCCTCTAACCCAGTGGTCGAAAAACTGGGGCTCGCGAGCCACATGTGGCTCTGTGGCCCCTTGAGTGTGGCTCTTCCACAAAATACCACGTGTGGGCGCACATGTACAGTGCGATTGAAACTTCGTGGCCCGTGCGCCGAAGTCGGTATTTTGTGGAAGAGCCACACTCAAGGGGCCAAAGAGCCGCATGTGGCTCATGAGCCGCAGTTTGCCAACCACTGGTCTAGATCATCCTAACAAGTAGAAGGTTTTACCGTAGGAAAAACCTAGGGCAGTGGTCAGCAAACTCATTAGTCAACAGAGCCAAATATCAACAGTACAACGATTGAAATTTCTTTTGAGAGCCAAATTTTTTAAACTTAAACTATATAGGTAGGTACATTGTTATTAACTTAATTAGGGTACTCCTAAGGCTTAGGAAGAGCCACACTCAAAGGGCCAAAGAGCCGCATGTGGCTCCCAAGCCACAGTTTGCCGACCACGGGTCTAGGGTATATGTTTAATAATAACTTCCCCATCCTCAAATATTATCATCGTGATACATTTGTCACTATTCCAAAACTTTATTTTTAGAGAGATGACTCACTCAATTCACTCACCTAGTATAAAAATAAAGACATCTGCATTTCAAATGTAAATGTTATGAGCAATAAATGTTTTGAATCCTAATTACCAGTGGAAAAGTATGATTTGTTTCCCCCCTAAGTCAGGGGTTCTAGCAATGGCTCCTTTTTACTTATCAATTGCTAATGTGAGGGAGGAGGGGGATTGGATGAGAACACTGTGGAGACAGAGTGTATGAGATCAACTCAACTAATGGCCCAGGGCCTGCAGAACTCAGCCTCCGGAGGCCAATCTTTGGGAACTTCTGCTGCTGTGCTATCCATGTTGGAGGGAGCTGGCTTGTTGTCAGTTCACTGTTCTCTCTAAATAATACATTATGCCTGGTGCACAAGACATTTTCAATAGAGTCCGGAGGAAATAATGCAAAGGAAATGGTAGAAACCTGTGTGTGGGATGCCAATGCCCCATCTCAGAGCTTCACCGATTTGAAGCAGGTTTGGAGAGATCAATTTGACTAGAAGCAAAAAAATTAAATCTAGATAAATGGCAGATAGATTATTTTTCTTTAAAAAGTTTTCAGTTACAGTTGTCATTCAATAATATATTAGTCTTAGGTGTATAGCATCGTGATTAGACATTTATATAACTTACAAATACACCCCCTGAAAAGTCTAGTGCCCACCTGGCACCATATATAGTTACAGTGGGGCCTTGACTTACCAGTGTCCTGACTAACGAGTTTTTTGAGATACCAGCTGTCTCTTGGCTGATTTTTTTGCATCACATTGACAGAGTAATTTGAGTTAACGAGCTCCTTAATGAGCTCCTTAACGAGCTCGGTCTCAGAACGAATTAAACTCGTAAGTCAAGGCCCCACTGTAGTATAATATTACCGACTATATTCCCCATGCTGTAGTTTACATCCCTGTGACTATTTTGTAACCGCCAAAGATTATTTTCCTAATCATACGCTTAAAGTAGAAAAATGAGACTATAAAAAAACCTGGAGCAACGCCGAAACCGGTTTGGCTCAGTGGATAGAGCGTCGGCCTGCGGACTGAAAGGTCCCAGGTTCGATTCCGGTCAAGGGCATGTACCTGGGTTGCGGGCACATCCCCAGTGGGAGATGTGCAGGAGGCAGCTGATCGATGATTCTCTCTCATTGATGTTTCTGACTCTCTATCTCTCTCCCTTCCTCTCTGTAAAAAATGAATAAAATATATTAAAAAAAAAACTGGAGCGAGTGGAGCAGGACTGAAGAGAATTCTGAACTACTTATCCTACAAAACTTTGCTCCTCAGAGTGTGGTCCATGGACCAGCAGCATCAGCGTCTACCTGAGACCTTGTTAGAAAAGCAGAATCTCAGGTCCCACCCTAGGCCCCCTAAATTGGAATGAGTTTTCCTAGGTGATTTGTCTGCATATTAAAGTTTGAGGAAAAACTTGTCGTCAAAAACATTCAGGAACTGTGAGATGGTTGGTACATTGAGACATTTCTTTGGGGATCAGACAGCTAAGAGACAAAACTGGTCTGTCTGGAAGGATTCATTGGTAGATTAGTGAGACATCAATCGGGGATTAATCGACAAGGATTTGCAAGGGAATCTTAAGGAGAAGAGGAAGCCAGTGGCTAGGGAAGCTGAGTAAGAGGCTGAATGTAAGAATTGGGAATAAATCCTGTCAACTTCAGCTCACAGAATCTGTGGCCTAAGGAGAGATCAAGTTTATCTCAGCTGGACTCAGAACAAGAAGGGATTTTGGTGATGCTGAAGCCCCTCGGTTTCCTGTGTGTTTAAGGAGGAGAGTTTGACTAAGAAAGAAGTGACCTGATGACAGTGTTTGGCTTGAGAGCCAAGCTGAGTGCTGGGCATGCTCTATAAACCCAGCCCGCTTGGTCTGCCCTTTTAGCTAAGAGCAGCCCTCACAGGGCTGGAGTTATTTGGACCCTCCTTAGACTGACTCCCTCTAAGCAAAAGCAAGGTAGACTAGAGCACGATCCTCAGGAACTTAGTGGGAAGTTGACTGGCAGGAGGCCTCTTTGGGGACTCTGTATCAGGAACCTCCCTTTGTGACAGATGTACATTGCAGTCACTCACACGTGAGGGCCTGGGCTACTTGTGCCCCAAACCCTCCCTTTCTGACCCACCTCTGCATCATTGTGTGGTACAGTAAAGCCTTAGCTGCCCCCACTTCCACCCCTCAGCCCCCATCCCCTTGCAGTTGTACTCTCCTTCCTTCTGGTTTTCAAATGTGTGGTACCCTCAGGACCACCTGGGGACTCCAGTATAAAATGCCGATTCTTGCCCTCTCACCCCCAGGGCCCTGAGGGATTCTGTTAGTGGAGGTGGGGAGAGCGGGGATCCAGGAAATACATTAGTAACAAGCACCAGAAAATGATTCTGATGCACTTGTACCCAGACCAGATTTCAGAAGCATTGCTTAACACCTTCCTTCCACTCCACTCCTGCTGTGCTCGGGAGGTGGTAAGGATTGTGGGTCCTCTGCCATATCCATTCCCTCTCTACCCTCCCTTTGCAACCCCAGTCTTCCAGGCCTGTTCTCCTTCCCTTTCTCTATCATCACACGTTCCCCCTGTCCTCACTTCCCTCCCAGTGACCTTCAGGCTGGTGTAGGACACCTACCTGCCAATCTTCAGCCCTCACCAACTCTCATCCACACTATGTTCTCCCAAAAGTGATCCTTAAGCGCTTGCTATCTCCAAATCCACTTTTGGAATTCTCCTTTGAATTCCAGCCAGCTTTCCCCAGTCACTTCTGCAGCTTCTCTAGGTCTCCAGTTACATCTTCAAGGGCATATTCAAAAGCCTCTTTATACTCCCCCTCCTTGACCTCACAGCTGCATCTGTCACTGCCAATCACCCTCTTCTGTGAACAGCCTAGCTCTGCCGGGCGGTCATTTCAAGGCTACCCCACATTTTGGCACAGAAGCAGTGAGCTCAGCTCCTCCACTGTGAACAGATCTCAGGATTCTGCAAGCATTCATACTTGTCACTGCGTCATATGCTTCCTTTAATCCCCTGAAAGCTGCAATACCACTGGGGAGCCTAACGGGGAACTCTCCACCACATGGTTGTCTTGCTCGGGAATGCCCGAAGATCTGGTTTTGCAGTCAGGCCAGATCTCTGAGCATTTGTGGGGCCCAGTGCCACATGAAAATTTGGGTCCCTTGTTTACAAAGTACTAAGAAATTTCAAGACAATGACAGCAGAGCGTTGACTGAGTGCAGGGGCCCTTTTAAGCGCGGAGCCCCGTGCAACTGCAGAGGTCGCATGCTCCGGAAACTAGCTCTGTTTACAGTTGACCCCACCTACTAGCTTAGTGACTATCTAGACCCGATAAATTGGTGAGAACATGGTAATAATTCAGATAAAATCAGAGCATGCATTCCCCAGTTATCAGTTCGTTTTCCCAGGGAAACACCCTTCCACGCATGCTCACAGTCTTCACTTCTCACGTCTGTCAGCTCTGCCATAGTTCTTATCATCAGGTGCAGGGGGTGGGGTTGAGGTGGGGATGGGGGAATGATACAGCAGAGTTCCTCATGAAATCCACAGGGAAGAATCAGCTCCGCAGGGCAGATCCAAAGCACCACCACCATCATCATCATTGTCATTGCTGTTGTCACTTTAAATTTCAATATATAGGACTTAATCCCAATTTGGCTCTTCCCCGTTTTGAGCCCCTAAACCCTATAAGACTGACTGGTGGCGATAGGAACTAGAATCCCAGCAGCAGCAAGTCTCCCTGCTCTCTCTGGGGCAGCGCCAAAAAGAGATAAAGAAAGTGTTGTGTTAGGCTGCAGTACACAGGCAAGGGCCAGGCAGGCCTTTAATAAAGCAGACCTTCACTGGGGCTAAAATGGCCCCGGGCTGACCCCACCCTAAATCCTGGCAGTGTCCAAGGACAGGAATTCAGAGGAACAAAGACGCTGGCATTGCCTGCTGCATACAGAACAGAAGGCATTGCGGAAACCTGCAAGCAAGGAATACATAAATACCATTATCCAGCATTTCAGCCGAAACTTATTTTTCAGTCCAGACGACTCCGCTATTCTGCCTTCTCTGCCTCAAATTTCTGTCTTGTGACTCAAGTGAGGGCCTTGGAGACAATGAAATATCCCAGAGATGGGTCCTTCTCCCTCCCTCCAGCATCAGGGTGAATTTCCTGCAGCATTTGTTTTTTCCTTTATTAACCAGGCATGAACGATAATATCGCCTGGGTTTAAGAACTCATCTCTGTCAGGGGTAAATATAAGTAATGAGCCACGTTCACAGAGGAGCATGCCAGGATTTCATTGATTAGCATCCTGTGCCACAGCCTCTCTTTGAAATTAAAAACACTTTCAATGACACTGAACAGAAAAGGCATTGCATGAAAAATATTTTGAAGAGAGGTTGTCATTAAAGCATGCCAAAAATAGAACTGTTTTTATTTAACTGTCCTCTCTCCTCTCCCTGCCCCCACCCGTGCAGGCTGTGAGGCTGCAGGCAGTGAAATCACAAGAATTACAGAAAGTATTTCCATCCTTTTGAATTTCAGAAGCTTCAAAAGCAGACCTATAGATAATGCTTAATGTGTCTTTTTCCCCCATTGCAAGTGATAACTAAGGAAAATCCAGCTAACTAGTAATCTCTAGAATTTTTTTTTTAAAATCTTCACCTGAGGAGTGATGATATTTTTTTCCATTGATTTTTTACAAGAGTGGAAGGGAGGGGGCATGGAGGGAGGGGAGAAAGAGAGAGAGAGATGAGAGAGAGAGAGAGAGAGAGAGAGAGAGAGAGAGAAATATCAACATGAAAGAGACACATCAATTGGTTGCCTCTCATTCTCTGGTCTGGGGCCAGGAATTGAACCTGCTACTAAGGTACGTGCCCTTGGCCAGGAATCAAACCCAGAACCCTTTGGTCCATTGATGTTTCTATATCTCTCTTCCTCTTCCTTCTTCTTGGAAATCAATAAAAATATTAAAAAGGAAAGAAAGTGACTGACAGATTCTTTGCCTCTGAACTACCCCTGCAGCCGCTGGCAGGTAGCGCTGGGTCTCCGGGAGGTCCCTGCTCACCTCTCCTACAGATCCAGGCTTGGAGGTGACAGTAGCAGCCAGCAGGCCTGCTTAGCTTACCGGTAGGACCAGCTTGTAGCTGTGAGAATCTCTCACGCTTGCTCCTTTACTCCTGGGGCTCCAGATACCCCCATAATATGTGGCTCCTTTTGTTTCAGAATCTAGGATCACAGGACACAGTTTTCCACATTGTAATCGGTAGTAGTGCTTCTCAAACTTTAATGCGCAGACAAATTATCCATGAGTCTTGCTTAAAACTCAGATTCTCAGTAGGTCCAGGTCGCCTGAGATTCTGCATTCTAACAAGTTCCTGGGTGATGCTGATACTGCTGGTCCATGGACCACACTCTGAACTGTAAGGGTTTAGGGAACCTTGTGAGAAAGGTTCATAGGAGGTGTTATCATTCTTTACAGAGGACCTCTTAGAGCCTGTGCTAAGGTGCATCACAAATCTGTAAGAAGGGACGATAATACACAGAATTTCCAGAATTCATTTGCACAAAGAACGCTTTTTATTAGAACATCGATTATCATCGATAGTAATTAAGATTAGGTTCAATTTCAAAGTAACAGTGACTTTTCCCCATCCCACATAAAAGAACTGTAGATAGTCTAGGGTTGACATGGCTCCTAGCAATGTCAGAGGCCCAGTTCTCCTATCCTGTTCTTCTACCCTCCTCAGCATGTGGCTTTCATATCAGGGTCAAGGTGGCTACTCCAGTGTCAGCCTTCACAAATGCATAAAAACCTGTGGGGAGATGGGTAGGCAGGAGAAGGATATATACACTCTCCAGTGACACTTCCAAGAAGTTGCACTCACTGACTATTCTTTCATCTCATTGGCCAGAACTTTGTCACATGGCAAAGATGCAAGGAAGGTGGGGAAATGTGGTCTGTATTTTGAGCAGCCATATTCACAGCTAAAATCAAAGGTAATATTACCAAGAAGGGAACAGTGGATATTTGGGGGGGAGGGGAGAGGGACCCACACTATTCCCATTACATTCTCCTAAAGAACTAGTAAGAACAGGTTGGAAAATAGTGCTCTGGTCTGAGCCTGTCATTTCACAACTGATTGATGGGTGAGCCAGGACAAGCATCTCCATCTCTGGGCTCCCACCCCAGGTCTTGCTTACTTACTCCATGGTTCCTTTCTAGACGGCATCCTTCCTATCCCTTCCTTGTGGCAGAGAGGAGACCCCAGGAGTCCCTATCTTGGCTGCTGGATGCTGTTAGGAGCACCGGGGTGATGGACTGTTGCACCCAGCTCCCCATGGCTCCAGGAATGTATTAGTGTCACTAAAGAGATGCCAGAACACTGGGAAATAAATTTATGGGTTGTTATTTTGCCATTGGACAGATTTGCACCAATAGGCAGAAAACAGCATCTTAAGTTATATTATTTATGCGATGTTATAGTGAGCCCAGTCTTTGTAAAGACATCTCTGTGAATTTCTCAGTGCTCCATCGTTCCAAACTTGCTTTACCGTCTTTCAGTGTTGATGATCTGCTATGGAGGCAGCGGGGCCCATTCTCTAACACTGAATCATTGAGCAACGTCAGTGGTCTTAATGTCATTCCTGTTCTAAATATGACAGGAATAGGAGGGGGCTGGGGAGAGGATTTACATTTAATGACTGCCTACTATGTGCCAGGTGCTAGACTAGGTGTTTGTATGTATTTTTCTTATTTAATGCTCTTTGCAGTTTATGACATAGGCTGGAAATAACCAAGCTAGGAGTTGAGACGGGTATCCATGCCTCTAAAATCCATCTCTTTTCACCAGGACAGAAAATAGGAGCCTCCTGCACACTCTCTGTCTCCTCGACTCCACCCTTCCCCCCATCACATTCTTTCACACATTGACTTGTGTTCATCTTTTCCCAGATGATTAGTAAATTATAACCCCTGCATCTCAAATTCTTGACATTCATTTGCTGTTCCCTAGTAATTCATTCCACTCGGTATTTGCTTTGAAAAAGACACAGAAGTCCTCACTGATGCGGCAGCACCCCCCAGCCTGGATGGGGCTCTTCACCTCATTTATCACATGGCGCTGCTGGTCCTGAAGTCTGACAGGCAATTCTGGCTTTCGGAATGTAATTCAGGCATTGATTTTAATCTATAAAGCTTTGGCGTCTGGGTCCTGGCTGCCATGGAAATGAAATCGCTTCTTACATACTTTTCTACATGCTGCTGCTAACTGTTCTGAAATGCGGGCTCCGAGAGACATTCCCGTGCTTCTCTTGATAGAAAAATGTCCAATATGAAAGCTTCCTAACTTCACCATTACTGTGAACATGGAAGAGAAACCCCAAACAAGGACACATGCATGGAATGCGCTTATATTCATGGGCCTACACACAATTTATTGATGATAGCTATTGACTATGAGGTGGCCAACACATTTGGTTTTTATCTGCAAATCTCTAAGCCTGAGCAGGACACTGGGTGCCAGGAAGCCAATGGGGAGGCATGGTATTAACACCTTTATGTGTAATCTGCTTTTTTCTCACACGGGAAGGGGGGCGGCGGGGGGAGTGGTGGCAATAAAGTGATTCTCAGACAATGCTTTGTCAGGGTGGGGGCAGGAAGATGAAAGCATGGTGTTGGTACTAAAAGTGTGGAGGCAGGCAGCTTTTGTGCCTGGGAATATGACTCCCCCTTTGTTCCCGTTGGCCTTGGAGACTGGGAAAGGGTGAGGAAGATCAAACAGTAAAGGGATTTACATGCTCTCCACCAGAAGGTTCTGGTCTTCAGCTGGTCCTGCTCAGGGCGGCATTCATTTCAAATGCGATTCTTTGCTTCAGCTTTTGAAATTCTGATGACGTTGGCATTAGCAAAGAATGTGACAAGGCAGCTGACATGTTGACATATATCCCTAAAAGAACAGAGCTTTCATTTTTTAATAATAAGAATGTGTCCAGCCTGGCCGGCGTGGCCCAGTGGTTGAGCATTGATCTATGAACCAAGAGGTCACAGTTGGATTCCTGGTCAGGGCACATGCCCAGGTTGCAGGCTCACCCCAAGTAGGGGGTGAGCAGGCGGCAGCCGATCGATGATTCTCTCTCATCATTGGTGTCTGTATCTCTCTCCCTCTCCTTTCCTCTTTGAAATCAATAAAAATATCTTTAAAAAATCAAAGAATGTGTCCAAAAGTCAGAAGCTTCAGTAAAAGTAGAAAGAAAAGGATGAACCCGAGGCATTTTTAAGTAACAAATGACAGTTGAATCCACTCAGTAGCTTTATTTTCCCACAGAAGAAGGCTGTTAGACTTGACTCATTATATAGAGTTGGAGGGGGCATGTCACTGGGTCTTGAAAACATCACTTCATATAAAATGTTTGGTAGCCCATATAACATAGGAGGCAGATGCCAGTTTCCGTTCTCATGAGCCTTGAAGGATAAACTTGACTACAGTTTTTCAAGTGCTTATGAATTACCCACTTTTGCTTATAAAGTAATTGTGAAAATTCTACCAGCATTAAGAACTACAAATGTAATATCATAACCTGTTCTCTTGAGGGTCTGGATCCAGCAAAGCTAGGCCAGGCTGGGAAAGGTAGCTGATATCAGATGGCCTCTGATCACATAAATCATGCTGACTTACTCCCAGTCTACAAATTGAGGCTTTGTTTGTAAAATATCCAGACAACTGTGTGATGAAGTCCATTCCATCAAGGATTTTTAATAGGATGGCTCCTGCCTGTTTCCTGCCAGGGAAAGACTCTGCCCAAATTCCCATCCAGACTGTTGGATGTAAAAGACAACAACAAGCTCACAGTGGTCCTCCCTTCTCTGAGAACAGCTCTGACTCAACTGGGAGGGGACCCCAGCAGCCTTGTCTGTGTTACATGGCCCTGTTGCAAGCTGACAGGTTCAGGGGAAATGAACTCAAGACAGATCAATCAGGACCACCTTGTTATCCATAATCAATCACCCTAGGGATAGGGGGAAATGTTAGCAGTTTGTCCACAACTAGTAACTGCCTTTTAAAGTGGCCAGAACCTTAAATTGGGATACTTGACCTGGGTATTGCTGTAGAATTAGAACTTAAAGAAGAGGGCCCTCGCTCTTCTGGTGGTGGAATCCACAGGGCAGGACCATGGCCCTGGGAGCAATTCTGTTTCCCACCAAGCCAAAGGGTCTGGTCTGCAATTCAAGGCAGAGAGGCCTTCTCTCTTAAGAGAGATAAGAGACAGAGTGTCCTGGGGACATTTGATTCTCGGGGGACAACTACCCCTTCCCCCCTTTGTTGGCAGTTATATGAGGCACCCCATTGTTCTTCCAATAAGTTCTCTTCTGCTTAAGCTAATTAGTGTTGGGTTTCTATCAGCTGTAGGCAAAGTGACACATTGGCAAATTTTCTCATCCTGACAGCTGGCCTGTCTCACAATTAGATTACCCTTCCTGCAGTTTTGTTTTGTTTTTGTTTTGTTTGTTTTTTTGCCTTAGATCATCAATTTGTCCTCTTTCTTCAACCTGCTGTATGTGGCACCCAGATGTTCAAGATTTGCTGAGGATACCATGCCCTGTGGCCCAAAGCTCACCATGGCCTTTCTCTCCCCTGCTGCAGGTCACACCCTCACCTTCTCTATTGGCTGGGATTCTTCGCCCCCTGGCTCAGTGCCTTCCCATCCCTCCATTACACTACCCCTCCCCCACCACAAACATACTCTGGTGGCTGATGGCAGATTATGGCGAAAAATTAGCAACTAAGCTGTCTTCTCCATCCAGGACTCTGAACTTCCCCTGTCCCCAATAATTTTAATCAGCATTTTTTCTTCCTTCTTCCCCTTTCCTCTGTCAGTGTAAGAGCCAAATCTTTGGATGATTGAAAATTACCCCTTCTTTAAAAAAATAAAATAAAAATTGAGGGAGCTGTAGTTTAAGGCTTTATTTAGGAAGATTTGACCTTGATGTCAAATGACTTTCAGGGATCTAATTTCTGAAGATTATATAGGGAGACCTTGACAGTCTCAGACTTAATACCACCTCCCCTTGTGGCAGACATTGTTTTGGCTGCAGAGCATCTGAATTTTCTTTCTATGTTTGTGAAATTGGGGGAGACAATACTCATCTCTTCCTATAGAAGCTGAAAAGGACTGGTATTCACTCTTCCAGCCTCACTTGCCACTAGAGCCCAAGCACCCACACTAGGCATGGCCTGTCAGATTCACGCATCTGGGATTTAGAATCAGAAACTAATTAGGTGAAGAAGGGATCATGGATCAGCCATTTGGATGGTGACAGCAAAGACAGCAGCAGTGTCCATTCTGCAGGGCCAGCCATGGGCAGCAATGTCCAGTGGGGTTCAATGCCCAGCTGCAGGACAGCATGGTCCACGTTGACAACTTCTATGGCATTGGTCTTGGTTTAGGATTGGCCTTCACACTTCGTGCCTGCTCATTTTCTAAAGGCAGTGGAGGGAGGTGGAGACACAGCTGCGCAGTTGAAGGTGTGATAGAAGTGATAGACATGCAGAGAAAGGAAGAGATGGTTCCTACCCAGAAAAATAGCTTTATAAATGACTTAAACCTGTGCATAAAATATAATCGATCATAGCTCTAACAGGATCACTGTAGCACTGCTTCTATTGTATGGGGAAGTTATATTCTATAGTGATTATGTGACTTTTTGGTTTATGAACTAATCCAGAATGGTATTGACAATGAAAGGAGATGCTAATCATGGGAATGCTGAGACAACAGACATAATGGTCATACTAAGTAGTAGAGTGGAGACTTGGAGATTCCTGAAGGTCGTGGGGTTTATCAGGCACTGAGTTATCTCTGGTGGTGTTCACCCCACAGCACTCCCTCCATCTTCCTCAAGCACAGTCTAGCTCTTTTTCTCCAGGTCCATAGCTGGAGACCAAGAGTCAACACGCCTGCTACTTTCGTGCACCCCCTCCCCCCCGCCCCATTCATGCATCTGGCAATACATTCTGCATTTGCATGCATTCTTTTTACAGGGGTGATTTCCATAGCAACAGTAGGAATATTTAAAGGCACCTGAATAATGCTTTAAAGATAAATCACCCTCTTTAAGAAGTCCTTTATCTAGGGAATTACAGGCTATTGCCACATAGAGTTTCTTAGCTCATCGTTACATATATACCAGTACATTTCTAGCTACAGCTCACTGTCTTCCAGTTTAATTAATTACAAACTTTTTAACCTCCCTTTTAGGCCAGAAAATAGAGAGATCCTTACTGGATAGCTGTGCTTCAGAAGTGTTTTATGAGCCAAGAAGAATGGAGGAAAAACTTGCCTGTTTTGAGTGCCCTTTAGGCACCTGACTCTTACTTATTTTATCTCATTTTTATAGAAACCCAGGCAGAGCAAAGACACTTCTGCAGTGCAGGCTGAGCCTGTGAGAAATGGGAAAACTTTACATTCAACATCCTATTCTTGTTTCTCATCACTGACAAGCCCAGAGAAGAAATAGCATGAAGTGGTTAGAAAGTAAGGGTCTGGGTGGGCTGGTCGTGGGAGTGAGAAGGGTAGAGGGCATGGATGTAAGTGGGAGAGCTGAAAACACAGGGCTCAGACTAGCTGTTATGTTTCCAAATCTTTCATCTCATCACAGCAGAGGGGACAGAGGGAGGAAAGAATAGTATTGATTCATTTTCTGATCTAAGGGGTGGTACCCTGTGAACAAAGGATTTTAGCTAATTGGAACTTGCTTCCTTCAAATATACCTATCAGCCTCAATGAGTCCCAAATCCCTCAATTAGTTCTCTCTCTTTCTTTTTAATTTAAAGACATTTATGCACAGTGCTTTAAAACTAGAGGCTCGGTGCACGAAATCTGTGCAAGAGTAGGCCTTCCTTCCCCCGGCTGCTGGCACTGGCTTCCCTCTGGCACCCAGGTCCAGGCTTCCCTCTGGCCACTGGCAGGCACCCGGGACTCAGGCTTCCCCCCAGCCACTGGCAGGCACCCGGGACCCAGGACCCGGGCTTTCCCCCAGCCACTGGCAGGCACCTGGGACAGGAGCTTCTCTTGCAGCCCCACTTTATCCGGAAGGACATCTGGCCTAATTAGCATATTACACTTTTATTATTATAGATAAAACATTAGCTTCCCACAAGAATCTTTTCATTTTCTTGAGACTGTGGCACCATTTTCCCCAACTTTACTTTGGTCTTTTGGAACAGATATGAAAAAGGTTTGTCTCACCTGTACTTGAAAATTCAGTTCAGTCATTTGTTCACAAGTATGTATTAGTCATCTCCTTTGTGTCAGTCATGGTGCTTTAGGCTGAGAAATGTGACTAGACATAGGCTTTACCCTCTGAAAACTTTTCATCTAATTGAAAGAAAGAAATTAACCAGTTAATTATAAATCACATAATTACAAATTGGAAAATGGAAAAAGAGTGCATGATAATGTTAGAGGTGCTAGAGCATGGCCCTTGTTCCCCAACATTCTACCCTTAAGGTGTATCCATTTGAAGGATGAATGAGTAACACATTCAGTCATTCACCCTATAGCATGAATGAGTTTAATCACATTGTTTTCCTCCAAACAGATGCATGAGATCCATGTTCTGAGGAAGTGGAAGGATTTATGGAATCAATGGGATTATTTGGGAACATTGAACATTGTTTGGTGGGCAAATCTGGTCAGGGAGGGAGGAAGAAGGACACAGAATGAGAAGCTAAAAACACAGAAAATATCTATCCTAAGAAGGACTTTACCCAACACTGCACGTATCTAGAGAAAGGATGAATATAATGTATAGGGAGTGACCTTAAATTCACTCATCATTAGTGCCAGAGTTATTCAACATTCAATGACTTCATGATTAATAATGGGCACTGGTGTTTGGCATTCTCTCTAAAACCAAGTGGCATCTTTTTATTGAGGTTTACCAGATGGCTGCATTTGGTTCTGTCAACTACACCAGATGAAAAGGGTTCCTTTACTTGGACTGAATCTGCACATCTCTCCAGATATTACCTGTCAAGCCTGGATTCTTAAATGAGATAACACAGGATATGATTAAGTTAAATGAATATTATTTACTTCTCTATACTCCATTCATCTGTCATGTGAATGAGTTGTACTGGATGATATCAGATGACTCCCTATAGACTCTCCCTACAGACCATATTTCATATTTATCCTCTTGCTTCCACGTCCTCTACCACCCCAGTCCAAACTACAGACAGGCATTCCGGGAATCCAGGACCAACGGTCTGTGACCTACTGTGGGTGCTTGGCTTTGCACAGAAAAGAATCAAATGTGAATCCACATGGAGTTTAAAGTAAAAGTGAATTTAATAGTGAAGCATTGAAACAAAGAGTAGGTGATTCCACAAGCAGAACAGCCCCCTTTATCGGAATTTGCTTCCTTTATTGAGGTCCATTTAATGGGAGGGGAGGGTATTCAATAAGGGGGAAGAATATTCAGGACCTTCTGGGAGATGGGGGGTGGGGAGTGGAGATATCTTGGAAGAGCTCCATGGGCCATTTTGTGTCCTTACATGGGCTTTCCCTTTCCAATTGAGGCAGCCCAGGGGTGTCCTTTAGCAAGCTAATGCATTACAAAGGCTTATATGAGGCTAGGGGTTTCATCCATGCCCTCCATAGCCTGACCTCTGATTACCTCTCTGACCTTACCTCCTTGGGCTCTTCCCCTCATCCACTGTGTGACTGCCACCTTCTTTACATAAACCATTCCCATATTCATTCTGTCCTGTTCTTCCATCTAGAAAGTTTTCCTCACACTGGACTCAGAGCTGTTGGGCTTTTGCCCCATAAACCCCTTATTCTTTCTCTATTCCTCAGAGTAGGACCAGGGGACCAATGAGATAAGCAGCAGAAATCAAGACTGGATTCTAGTATAATCAAGAAATTAAGTGGAAGATAACATCAAGGTTTCTACTTTGGGAGACTAATGGAGGCAGGAAAATAGAGGAGGAAGAGCAGGTTTGGAACATGTTAAAGGATCTTCTGGTGGATAATTCATTAAACCCTTGCCTTTTTCCCTGTCCCTTCCCTTTATCTAGGATGTATAAGCTTCTTTTTTTTTTCCTCAAGAAGATGGTAAGTATAGTCATGGCTAAGCTGGTTACTGTGTTCAATGTCTAATCTGATAGATCTGTGCACTGGTCTGAGTGGTCAGTGTCCAGCTGTTAACTTTTTTTTTCTTTAATATCATTGCTACTAGTGGTGTTTCAAGTGCCCCACTCCCCTCTCTGAACCATCTCTTAATCTATGCTAGAATGCCATTCCCAGGCAGAGCTTCTCAAAGTTTTCTCCTCAGGGACCCCTAAAGGCAGTAAATTCTAGATTTGAGGTAGTGAGGACACCCAAGAAACAGGACAGATTTATTTGAAGACTCGTCTTTAAGGCTTATAATTCATCAAAATTTGCATTCTGCTTTATAAAAAATCTGTATTTGCTTTAATTTAAAAATAACATTTGAAGTACTATCAAACTTTGCTGTTTCTACAATGGGCTTTGAAGTCAGAACTGTGAGATTGAGTCGCTGTCTGCCACTCACTAGTTGTATGACCTTGAGCAAGTTACTTGGCCTCTTTGAGTTTCCTTATTCCTAAGTATTTGTTGAGCTCATGGTAAATGTTCTCTAGACTGTGAGAATACTGAGGGCCAGGATCTGTGCTTGGTCCATTCTTGTATTCCTCACAGAGGCTAGAAGAGTATCCTATCCATAGACATCCCTTTGTAAGTGTTCATTCCTCTACATCAGACGTATATGCATCTATGGTTATCCTGTTTTTACCACTAGATGGAGAGCATGTGTCCTAGGATTTTTAATCCACCAGCGAGAGAGCAAACATTCATCTGTAGTGTCTTAACCAAATCAATTTATTTATTAATGACAATATCATTAAAAATGGCTCTCAAAAATGCAATGATAACTTTCAGAACTATTTATTTTTAAAATAATTAAAAGGCAAAGGCAAGGGAGAAGCATCAACTCAGGAGAGTGGTTACCTCTGGGAATGGGATAAATTGGAATTGAGTGGGAGCGGGGATGTATCTAACAGCTAATTTCTTATTTAAAAATAGCTATGTAGCAAATATGTCCAAAAATGTTAATCTTGGAATTGGGTGATAGTGGTAAATATAAATGTGTCTCATCATTTTCTGTATTTCTCTGTTTGAATTTTTTTGCAATTTTTTTAAAATAGGGGAAAGATTTGAAGGTGAAATTTATGCTTACTGCTTCTATCTCTATATATATTGCCTAATGAGCTTTTTAATGATCTCCTCGGAGAACTGCAATTTGCAACAGAAAACTACAACAGAGCAAAAATCATGCAGTTGCCTCTCCACTTGGTCTCTTATGTTGCCACTGCCCTACTCACCCTTACATTTTGACCTGAAGTTAAGTTCTTTAAAGGGCATTGCCTAAACTCAGTTGGCTAATTAGTTCTTGTCTCCGAATTGGATTGTTTTCAACTAATCTGAAAGATGAAGAAAACTATTCCAGCGTGTCTGTTCTGGTTACTATTGCTCTGTATCAAACTGCCCCAAACCTTAGTGTGTATAATACAACCATTTTATCTTACTTGTGACCTCTGTAAGATGAGAATTTGGATGGGGCACAGAGGGTCTACCTTGTCACTACTCCATGATTTCTGCAGCTTCTGGTGGGAAGACTGGGACGGGGGAGGTGGGGGGGGGGACACTTGACAGGTGGGAGTGACTTTTTGGTAGGGGCTGAAATCACTGGGAAATGTCATTGCTATGTGTCCGGTAGTTGATACTGGCTTTTGGCTGAGACTTAAGCTGGGGTTGTTGCTTGAGTCATCTACTGGTTACAAAAAAAGTCACTGTATGTAGTTGGCCCAGATTCCATGGGAAGGGGCAGAGACTCCTTGCTCTCAATTGGAGGGGTATCAGTGAATTTGCAGGCATATTGCAAAATCATCACAATACCTTCTTTAACTCAGCTATTGCAATGAAGTGAAATTGATAAGCCTACACCCACTTCTTTGTCCACTCAATTGATCCACAAGGAGGAATATTTGAGTGTGTTTGCTACATTATCTAGGAACATGGTCAAGTTCCTTGACCATATCTGGTCAAATTCGGGCAGCTCAGTTACAAACTAATATGATAACTTATTTTATCAGGTGGGGGTGGGGGGGGGGACACTTGACAGGTGGGAGTGACTTTTTGGTAGGGGCTGAAATCACTGGGAAATGTCATTGCTATGTGTCCGGTAGTTGATACTGGCTTTTGGCTGAGACTTAAGCTGGGGTTGTTGCTTGAGTCATCTACTGGTTACAAAAAAAGTCACTGTATGTAGTTGGCCCAGATTCCATGGGAAGGGGCAGAGACTCCTTGCTCTCAATTGGAGGGGTATCAGTGAATTTGCAGGCATATTGCAAAATCATCACAATACCTTCTTTAACTCAGCTATTGCAATGAAGTGAAATTGATAAGCCTACACCCACTTCTTTGTCCACTCAATTGATCCACAAGGAGGAATATTTGAGTGTGTTTGCTACATTATCTAGGAACATGGTCAAGTTCCTTGACCATATCTGGTCAAATTCGGGCAGCTCAGTTACAAACTAATATGATAACTTATTTTATCAGCCCTATTCCTTTGAAAGCTAACTAGTTGTTATTGTTTGATCATTAACCATAAATGTATATATCATAAATAACACATATAATAAAATTTTCACCATAAATGAAATGTTTGAAAGGAAGACTATTAACTACCTATTGCTGCCTAAAATTACTCTAAAACTTAGTGGCTTAAAACAGCAAACATTTATTAGCTCACAACTTCTGTGAGTCAGAAATTTGCGAATAGCTTAGCTCAGTGGCTCTGATTCAGGGTCTCTCATGGGGTTGCAGTCAAGATGTTGGCCAGGGATGGGTCATCCGAAGACGTAATTGGGGCTGAAGAATCTATTTTAGCGTGGTCACCCACATGGCTCTTGGCAAGAAGCCACAGTACCTCATTGGTTGTTGGAAGGTGACCTTAGTTCCTCGCCATGTGGGCCTCTCCATATGATTGTTAAGTGTTCCTGTGACCTGACAGCTGTTTTTTTGCAGAGGGAGAGACCCAAGAGAGAGCAAGGAGTCTTTGTAAGTGGCACAAGGTCACACCTGCCACCTTGTATGCATTAGAAGTGAGTTACTACAGCCAAGGGGAGGGGAACCAAGCCCCACCTCCTGAAGGGAGATATATCAAACACTGTGATTTTGTAGTAAGATATAAGATTTCTCTCACTCTGTCCTGAAAAGATCTGCCTTAGGACACCTGTCCTTTTTATCCAACCAATGTGGGGAAACCAGTAGTTTCTAGATGGAAAAATTGAAATCGATTTCTCCTCTGCCATTCAGATGGGAAATACACCTAGACATCTCCCCTCT
Source organism: Myotis davidii (assembly GCF_000327345.1). Lineage (NCBI taxonomy): Eukaryota > Metazoa > Chordata > Mammalia > Chiroptera > Vespertilionidae > Myotis > Myotis davidii. Next base: position 2,522,083 of record NW_006284839.1, on the reverse strand, counting down.
CCTCTCTCCTCTCTGTATAGGATGGGAACTGTGATTCTTGCTAGTAAAAACTTGGGGAATGTTTCAAAACACTGTATAGTTTATCTTTATGAAGAATTGTGGTAATATTGTGGCGATGTGGGCATTCTCATGCCTATCCCAACATCTCATTGACCCTAGGGTAAACTTGTCCACCCAAGTTGCCTGGATAGGTGTGACCTTCCTTGTATTCCATTCTATTATCTCTCTCTCTCAAAATTCCAACCCAGAATGGTCAGGATGCTCCATGAGGCTGTGTGTGCTTCAGGCCAAGGTGGGTCATAAGATGCAGAAAAGCTGCTGTCTTCAAAGAGCAAAACCCAGTGAAGTACCGAGCCATCCTGAGTAACTGTTCTCCTCCTTAGTGAGCTAGAGCAGGGAAGAGAAAACCACTCATTTGTCTGAGAAAGGGAAACTTCCGGAGGCACCCGATCCTGGTATCTAAGAGGAAGATCTGCCGTGAGTCCTCACAGGGGAAAAGCCAGTCCTGAGGACGGGGCAGCCAGGTCCCTGGCAGGGAGGAGGGGGTGACGTCCTGCAAGGAAAAAGAGTCAAATTGTATCTGATTCTGGATCTAATTCAACTTGACTACTTAGCAGTAAAGATAAATTGAACCCACAGAGAAAACGGAAAATAGCATTTTCCTGGCAAGTCCTTCAATGGACTTAGTGTGGTTAGATTTATGAGGGGGTGGATGACCTTCTCCGCCTGGGTTTTTCACATTTTCGTTTTTTCCGGGACTGATGTTCCATCTGGCCTAACGAGAGCCCAAAGTTGCTGAATCAATCAGAGCCAATAGGTCTGACTGAGCTAGCGGGACCTGCACAGAACCGGGGGAGACAAGCAGGCTCCTTTCTGAAGGCCTACCGAGCAGCAGCCGCCGCCTCCCCCTGCTGCCTCTGTCACAGCCCTGAAGGAGACTGCACCCTGTTCCTCTAGCTCCAGATACACCACTCTGAGGAGCCATAGCAGACCTGGGGCGTTTCCTGCCAAGAAGCTGGCAGTGTGAAGGGGAAGGATAGCGTGATGAAGTCCAAGGACGTTGTCAAACAGACCTGGTTCTGAACTCAGCATCCTAGGATGCCAAGGCTGGAGAAGGCTGGGGGCAACTGATCTGCCCGCCCCAGGGAACTATGGGAGAGCAGTACAAGTTTCCATGCCCTTGAGGAGGATTCAGGAGCACAGGGGCACCGATTGCTCCTGGCAGAAGTGACAAAGGGACTCTGAGGCAGGAAGCAGCAAGATCAAGGGGGGCCTGCGCTCTCCTGCAGTGTCAGTAACCAGAGGAGGGGAACGTCTCAGGAGAGGCAGCCTTTGCCAGGGTGCCGGGGAGGTCCCCACACTAGGGAAGAAGGAAGACAAGAGAGAAAACCCAGCATTAACTGAACTCCAAGATGAAAAGACTGAGAAGATGCAGAGGCGTTATAGAAATGATTGAGATTGTGTTCTCACATTAAGCGCATAAAGTTTCATTATACAAAACAATGTTCTATTTCTTGCACATCCAGGTTGGTGGCTTAAGAAAATGTGAACCCGTTTATAAATGTGCCATTCTCTATCTCTTCCTAAAACTTTGGTTTTTCACGCCCTACAGAGGGAAGGGGCTGTTGGGTTAACATGTCTCTCAGCAAATAACCACAACTACACAGTGAGGGACAGCACCTGAAAGTTTCCTAGATCAGAAGTGGGAAAGCATTTTCTTTAAAGGGCCAGATAATAAATGTTTACACTCTGCAGACTATACAGTCTATGGTGCAACTTCCCAACCGTGCCATTGCGGCACAAAAGTAACCACGGACAATACATAAGTGAATGGGCGCGACTCAGTGCCAATGAAACTTTGTGATGGACACTGAAAACTGAATTTCAGTTAGTTACCACGTGTGACAATGTATGGTTCTTCTTTTGGCTCTCTTCAAACATTGAAAAATGTAAAAACTATTCGTAGTTTACAGGCCACACGGACACAGGTAGTGGACTGTGTTGGCCAGTGGGCAGTTGTTTGTCCATTCTTATTTTAGGCTAGCCACTGCTCTCCAAGCCGTAGAGAGGGTTACGTTATCCAGGTTCATGGGTAAAAAAGCTCCAACTCCTTAGGAAAATGCCCAGGAGATCAAGTCTGCCTGAGAATCACAGCATCCTTTTCTATCTGCCTGGAATTTCACTGGGAATCACCCTTTTTACGTGGCTTCAGGCAGGTGGCAAGCTTTAAGCCTGACTTAGAAAAGCCACAACTCACATTCAAACCGCTACTGTGTCTGCAGAAGGTATGAGCTGTGCCTAAGCCCCTGGAACACTGGGCCTGTGTCTGCTTCCTGCTACTGTATATTGCTGTCTAATATCTGACAAGAGCAGGCATTAAATAAATGGGTGTTGATTGAATGATTGAGTGATTGAAAAATCCTTTTCAACACTTTTCAAAACTGTATGTTTTTACTTCATCTTATATGAGTTACACCACTTTCACTTTATTTTTTCCAGTTTTTAAAAATTATTTTTATTTTATTTTTTAAATTCTTTATTGTTTAAAGTATTACGTAAGTCTCCTTTTCCTCCAGTGACCTCTCCCCAGCTGCCCCCACCCCCAGCACATGCCCTCACCCCCCTACTATCTGTGTCCATTGGTTATGCTCATATGCATGCATACAAGTCCTTTGGTTGATCTCTTACCCACCACCCGTCTTCCCTCATAGTTTGGACAGTCTGTTCATTGCTTCTATGACTCTGGTTCTCTTTTTGTTCATCAGTTTATGCTGTTCATTATATTCCACAAATGAGTGAGATCAGGTGATATTTATCTTTCTCTGACTGGCTTATTTCGCTTAGCTTAATGCTCTCCAGTTCCATCCATGCTGATACAAATGTACACCACTCTCACTTTAAAAATGCCTATAGCCATGAGTTAGATCTCAGAAGAATCATCATGTATAAATAAAAGATTTTCTTCAAATGTTAGACCAAAATTCCATGTCAGTGTGAGACTGCAAAACCACCGTTAGCTGTTAAAGTGGGGATATCTTTGCAATAAAAAGCTAAAGAAGAGTAACTGCAAATATCAGAGACTGTCCTTGGTAAGGAATGTGCCACCCTGTTTCTCTCTTCTGACATTAATTTCGACCTATGGAGCTGGCTTCCACCATTTGCCACCTGGGTAACTTACCAGGGATTGTGACACGGGAGTAGCTGACACTGAAAAGCCCTGTGTTTTGGGCTAAACTGGCAGTTCTTTTCCCATTAAGCCACACGATATCTATGCAGACAGGAGCAAACTCAAGAGAAAACCACACAGCTTTTGGTTACCTTAATTCAGCACTTACTATGAATAGCCTTCATCGCTCTCCTTTTAAAGTTTTCTTTTTAAATTCCCATGTAAATTTGCAAAGGGAATCAATGTGAGAGACTTGGGGATGTTAACTAATGTATGCTACTAAGAAGAGGCAAAAGAGAAAGATCAAAGATTAGTTCCTCTGAGCTGGGTGGCACCTTGGCACTGAATCCTGGGAACAGATGCTGGCTGATTTAAATAAAAAAAGAGCAGAAGTAGCCAAAGATAAGACATAATTGGCTAAGAGATACAAAGCCATACTTTTCACTGGGGACAATCAAGTTTTCCAAGCAGATGCTAGAATAACTGGCTTAAAAAAAAAAAAACAACCTTAAAGGAAACTAGAAAAAGAGAAGAGACGCATTGCTAAGTCTTTCCCCCCACAGCTCGAATTAAGACATGGTCAGAGGAGAGACCCTTTGCAAAGCCTCAGCAGGATAAATCAGTCCTGTGGAGGCCTTAGTGTTCCTGGAGAATGATGTCAGAACCCATCCCAGGAAGAAGAAAGAAATGTTTGCGCGAAAGGTCACTTGAGAACTGTACAGATAGATGCTATTTGTAATGACTTAAAAAAGGCTTCCCGGAAGGAGAAGAGTCAACTCGCTGCTTTAGAATCAATGGAAAAGGAAAGCTCTCCTGGTTGAACATTTTCAGGGAGTCATTTAGATACTCTAGAAAGTTCATGAAACTTTGAGGGGAAAGAACCCAAGAATGTAGTCATGGAAAAACTATTATATGGTTGAACTGTGAGAAGTATGATGTATTTTTACACATGGGTTAGTAAACATAAACAACCGAAAAGGTTTCTGACAGCAAGCAGAAGGAAGGGATGAACAATTCCTCCAGGCCCTGGCCAGGTAGCTCAGTTGGTTAGAGCCTCATCCCAGTATGCCAACATTGTGGGTTCCAGACCCCCTTAGGGCAAATACAAGAAGCAACCAATGAATGCATAAATAAATGGAACAACAAATCTTTCTCTTCCTCTCTCTCCCCCACCACCCTTTCCTCTCTCTCTCAAGTCAATTTTTAATAATATTTTTTTAAAAATACAATACCTCAGGGTTTATCAATTGACCCCAAGAGCCCTTAGGTTAACCAGATATTCATGGTGCATGGAGGGTGCTAGCCTGGGATTATGAAGACCTGGGTTGACATATTCAGTTCCATCACCTTCCAATATTGAGAGCTGCTACTCATAATTTAACCTTCCAAAGCCTTAGTCTCCTTACCATGTAAGGAGTATTCCTTGGTTGTTATTAAATGAAGTAAAGTGGACACAGAGTAGATGCTCAATGGATGGCCTGGAATCTGTCACATTTGAATTAACTTGGTAGCTAACTAGATCAAGCACTTACTTTGTCTAAGTCCTTTATTCACACTGTCTTGGTCTTCCCAACAGCCCTGTGACCAGAGGGAACTGTTATCCAAGTCAGGAAACTGAGGCCCAGGAAGGTTAAGAAACTTGTTCATGGAACAAGTCACGAGTAGTCAAGCCAGGCAACCTGACTCCAGGCCTCCGCTCTTACCTGACTAATACATGGAAGAGAGGGCGACTGGACTTTATACCATCTTCTTTCTCTTTGTTTCTGTTACAACACAGGGAACGAGATGAGGTTTTCCATAGCTTAAATAGCTTCCTGGCCTCATGCCACTAGAAGTTAAAGGGGGTGTCTTTAAACATAAAAGATCCAGTAATAACTAATCCTTTATGGTCCAGGCAGTGTTCTAGATGCTTTAGTAATGGATTCATTCATTTTTTCAACAACTTTATAAGGTCGGTGTCACCATCCTTCCCACTTTATGGAGGCTCTAAGAAAACATGTGGTAGGACTTGGCTTTGGACCAGCTGTTGAAGCAGCAAAGCCACACTCAGCCATTACAGGGCGCAGCTCTCAACTTCAAACTTTCAGCAGCAAGCCAACAAGTGGTCATTGGTGCTGCCCTGGCTAGGTGGTGGGGGTGGGAGGAGCAATGTAGCTTCAGAGACAACTGTAAATTGAATTTGGAAGAAAAATGATATTTATTGACAGCCAATAATTTAAGTGAGTAAGGACATTTTAAATTCATGTCCTACCTAGGGCTCCAAGTCCTTGGATTTGAGCAAAGATAATAACAGGGGTCTGTGAGCTATTTTTAATATTTCAAAATGCTCATTAGTATGTCACAACTCATATAAAACATTGTCTTTGTATATGGTAACAAGGCCTTAAAAAAGAAAAGTTTTAGGGGAAAATTTCATTTCTCCTTGAGCAAAGCTGCAAGGATTCCTAACTCTGAATTTTTGTTCTTTACAAGTTGAAATAATCTTTGTAGATGTCAGACTTGCCCTCACAGAGGAGACACCCCATTATCAAAGAGAATTTGACAAGACTCACAAACTCAACAAAGAAGTTGCCCTCAGACATGAAAGGCGATTTTCGCTGTTTACTTCGAATTGCCAGTCACCGTAGGAGCCGAAGAGGCATTTTTCTGCCAACTGGTTGAAGCTCGTGCCAGAACGGTCCTGCTGTTTCCTAATTGTCCTAAAAGCTTGTAGCCAGCAATTCCCCTGCCAAGCCTGACCTCACTTTCATGTTTTTCTAAAATGCAGATCACAAAGTGTCCCATTCAGAGCGGGAAAACAAGACATTATTTCCTTGTCCTCACTCTCTTTGGAACTCACCACCTAATCTGTATAATGTCTCCCTGTAAAATAATACATCAGGGGCCATCTCAAAACCTTGGGTACAATTTTTTTAAAAAAATTCTTGAGTATGTTCGAATGTATGATTAGTCCTTGTGGCAATCTTGGAAGGGGGGAAATCAATGTTATTCCACTTGTGAGTGCTAAGCTAACAGAATTGTGGCTGATGGACCTACAAATCCATGTGTGATGGATTAAGTTGTAAATCACAGATGAAATATAGAGTATGTCCTTATTCTTGTAGAAAAGAAAAGCTGTGACTTTTCCTACCATACCATAACTCTGTGGGGGGAGAGCTGTGAAAGCATGAGGTCAAATCTTGCAGCATACACTCTAGTGTCACTCATGGTTACTGCCTAAGGTGGAAGTGAGTGAGAGAGTGAAAGGGGCTACGAATGAGAATGCTCGCTTTTATATCTATGTACCTTTGTGTTGTTTTAGTGGTCAACCATGAACGTATTATTTTTATAAATTCAAAAATAATTTTTTAAAAAAGTTTAAAGCAGACAATACATATCCCACACCAAGGATACACATGAGTCCTGCCCTCTAAGAACTCTTATCTTGTAAAATTGCAGGAGACAGTCAATCACCAGATCATCTAAGATTAAAATGCCCTGATTTTCGAAGGGTAAGACATCCTTCTTCTTTACAGATGCATAGTATTCCATTGTGTAAATGTACCACATCTGTTTTTCTACTCTTACCCTTTGAGACAGCATGGAGGGTCCTGTAGAGTATTATGCTAAGCGAAATAAACCAGTCAGAGAAAGCAGCATCACCTGATCTCACTTATATGTGGAATCTAATGCACAGAATAAACTGATGAACAAAGTAGATCCAGAGACATTGAAACATGCAACAGACTGTGGAATCTCAGAGAGAAGGCAGGGAGTGTCGGTGGGGGAAGAGAACAACCAAAGAACTTGTATGCCTATATGCATAACCCATGGACACAGACAACAGTGTGGTGGAGGCCTGGGGCAGGGGGTGGGGGATTTTGAAATATAT
>NW_006284839.1:2513473-2514081 GCF_000327345.1 Myotis davidii | reverse complement strand
CTCCTACCTTCTCCCATTTTTCCCCTCTCCATTCAACCCCTGCTGTACCCTAGGCCTTCCCCATACTATTGTTTATGTCCATAGGTTATGCATATATGTATATATGTTCTTTGGTTAATCTCTTCCTGTGCCCTTTCTCCCCCCTTCCCTCTGAGATCTGTCAGTCTGTTCCATGCATGCATGTCTCTGGACCTATTTTGTTCATCAGTTTATTTTATTCATTAGATTCCACATATAAGCGAGATCATGTGATATTTGTCTTTCTCCAACTGGCTTATTTTGCTAGCACAATACTCTCCAGGTCCCTCCAGGCTGTGGTAAAGGGTAAGATATTCTTCTTTTTATAGCTGCATAGTATTCCATTGTGTAAATGTAACAGCTTTTTTATCCACTAACCTACTGATGGACTGTTTCCAGATCTTAGTTATTGGAACTAACGCTGCTATGAACATAGGGATGCATTTATTTTTTCTCATTGATGTTTCGGGATTTTTAGGATATATACCTGAAAGTGGGATCGCTGGGTCAAACAGCAGTTCCATTTTTAATTTTCGAGGAAACTCCATACTGTTTTCCATAATGGCTGCATCAGTCTACATTCACACCAA